>NC_066570.1:8110914-8118414 GCF_024679095.1 Eriocheir sinensis
ACAATATGTATGTTCTATTTTCTATGCACTTAAGAGTACGCCACAGTAGGGCAATGTAATTTAGGGGTGCAAGCAGAAATCTGCCTCATCCATTTGACTGTAATTTGTCAATAAACCATATGAAATCAAGTCAAATCTCTCTCTCTCTCTCTCTCTCTCTCTCTCTCTCTCTCTCTCTCTCTCTCCCTCCCTCGCTCCCTCCCACCCTCCCTCCCTCCCCTGCCCTTCCCTCCCATCTCTCTCCCGTCTGTGTTTCAGAATGAATACTTACGAAAGTGCCTTGGAGCCCTAAGGTGTACACGCACAGCCCGGCTTGAGGTGGAGGCAAATGTTCCTCCCCTCCGTATCCGTCGAGAGCACTTGGTGCTCTTATACGGAATAAAAACACTCCGGAAAACCAGCATTGGCAACGTGGCCTGCGCCCCACTGGTGCACTATGAGTACGGGCTCAGAGCACCGCGCAGGCCACTTGCCGTGCGCCTCCACTCGCTATGCCAGGAGCTAGGTGTGGATTTGAGTGACTGCGACAAACTGGTGACGCTAAATATAGCGCCATGGGAAACGCCAAACATACACATAAAATGTGATGTACTACCTCGACCTAAACCCATGACGCCGGAGGCTGAGGTCCACCAGCACTTCCGTGCCCTGCTCGCCACTCACCAAAACCCCTACCACGTGTACACTGACGGCTCCAAGACGGAAGAATGTGTGGGTGCAAGTGTGTGGTCGAGTGAATGTGCCTTCAGGTATCGGCTGCCGATCCATACATCTGTCTTCTCTTCAGAACGTTTCGCTATTGATAAAGCCATAGATTTTGCTATAAACTCTCACCATCATTCATTTATTATATTCTCAGACTCAATGTCAGCCCTTCAGGCCAGTGAGTCCTTGAGAACTGACACAAATGAAATACAGGGTCGCGTCATTAATAAACTCCACTCATGTCCCAAGTCCATCTCGCTGATCTGGGTGCCTGGTCACTGCAACATACACGGCAATGAGCAGCCTTGGCTAAATCGGCTGTCGAACTCGAGGGAACCTGGGAAGTCCCTCGTGATCTTCAATCGTGTCTCTCTCTTGGGAAAACATCAATACATCTTCTGTGGCAAAGTCAGTGGACCGACCTGGCCTTAAATGCAATAAAACCTTGTCTTGGAGAGTGGAGCACCGCCAACCGCTCCTCTCGCCGCGAGGAAGTAGTCTTGAGCCGGCTGCGCCTAAGCTGCACCCGGCTCACACACCTGACCCCCTACATTAACAGAACCTTTCCACCACTATGTCAAACGTGTGATAATACACTATCCATCGGTCACCTCATCTTGCGCTGCAGTAGATTTATTTACCCGTGAACGCGGTCCACTGGTAAACTACTGCAGCGCCAGGGACATTCCCATCACCTTGGACACAGTTCTTGGTGACGGGAATCCGGAGTTGACCGACCTGTTGATGCTTTTCTTAAGAGAAACCTGCTTGATCGACGAGATGTGACAGAAATATATGTATTTTTTTTTTCTGGATAATTTTCCTTATTATATAAAATAATATATATTTATCGTACAAAGGTACTCTTACCTATAAAATATGTAAACCAATGTATTGTTACTGTTGTGGTCTACGTGATAATCAGCAGGTGATACATATAAAATTGATATATGTGTTATCTCATTTTTATATGCCATGTTGGTCTATTGCTGGGCCACACAGCCCCGTGTGTGTGTGTGTGTGTGTGTGTGTGTGTGTGTGTCCCTGCCCACCCCTGCTTAGCTAGCTTTGGTTAGGTACCCCGGATGTAATGAAGAGTGTATGTGCTGAATGAATGACTGTGTGAATGATGATTATAAAAATGACTGTGTGAATGGTGGTAATAAAAATGACTGTGTGAATGGTGGTAATAAAAATGACTGTGTGAATGATGATTATAAAAATGACTGTGTGAATGATGATTATAAAAATGACTGTGTGAATGATGATTATAAAAATGACTGTGTGAATGATGATTATAAAAATGACTGTGTGAATGATGATTATGAAAATGACTGTGTGAATGATGATTATAAAAATGACTGTGTGAATGATGATTATGAAAATGACTGTGTGAATGATGATTATAAAAATGACTGTGTGAATGATGATTATAAAAATGACTGTGTGAATGATGATTATAAAAATGACTGTGTGAATGATGATTATGAAAATGACTGTGTGAATGGTGGTAATAAAAATGACTGTGTGAATGATGATTATAAAAATGACTGTGTGAATGATGATTATGAAAATGACTGTGTGAATGATGATTATAAAAATGACTGTGTGAATGATGATTATTAAAATGACTGTGTGAATGATGATTATAAAAATGACTGTGTGAATGATGATTATAAAAATGACTGTGTGAATGATGATTATAAAAATGACTGTGTGAATGATGATTATAAAAATGACTGTGTGAATGATGATTATAAAAATGACTGTGTGAATGATGATTATGAAAATGACTGTGTGAATGATGATTATAAAAATAAAATATGTAAACCAATGTATTGTTACTGTTGTGGTCCACGTGATAATCAGCAGGTGATACATATAAAATTGATATATGTGTTATCTCATTTTTATATGCCATGTTGGTCTATTGCTGGGCCACACAGCCCCGTGTGTGTGTGTGTGTGTGTGTGTGTGTGTGTGTGCTTGTGTGTCCCTGCCTACCCCTGCTTAGCTAGCTTTGGTTAGGTACCCCGGATGTAATGAAGAGTGTATGTGCTGAATGAATGACTGTGTGAATGATGATCATAAAAATGACTGTGTGAATGGTGGTAATAAAAATGACTGTGTGAATGATGATTATAAAAATGACTGTGTGAATGATGATTATAAAAATGACTGTGTGAATGGTGGTAATAAAAATGACTGTGTGAATGATGATTATAAAAATGACTGTGTGAATGATGATTATAAAAATGACTGTGTGAATGGTGATTATAAAAATGACTGTGTGAATGATGATTATAAAAATGACTGTGTGAATGATGATTATGAAAATGACTGTGTGAATGATGATTATAAAAATGACTGTGTGAATGATGATTATAAAAATGACTGTGAATGATGATTATAAAAATGACTGTGTGAATGATGATTATAAAAATGACTGTGTGAATGATGATTATAAAAATGACTGTGTGAATGGTGGTAATAAAAATGACTGTGTGAATGATGATTATTAAAATGACTGAGTGATTGATGATTATAAAAATAAACAACTACAACAACAAAATAAGCAAAACATACAAAAAAAGCAAATAAATATGGCCTAATAGCCCAGCCAGGGCTGATGGCCAAAAAAAAAAAAAAAATCCCGTCTCTCTCTCTCTCTCTCTCTCTCTCTCTCTCTCTCTCTCTCTCTCTCTCTCTCTCTCTCTCCTCCCTCCCTCCCTCCCCTCCCCTCCCCTCCCTCTCCTCTCTCTCTCTCTCTCTCTCTCTCTCTCTCTCTCTCTCTCTCTCTCTCTCTCTCTCTCTCTCTCTCTCTCTCTCTCTCTCTCTCTTATTTAAACAAGAGCACATAGGTTTAAAAGCCTATTGGTAGGGCGTGGAATTTCTCGAGCTAAAGGAGCCCTCTTCCCCGAGGGCACCTATTCCAAAGCTTGCCCAGTATCACTTTTAGTTTCTTTGTTTTTTTTAATAATAATTGTGAGTGTGGCCCACGTGTTGTTCGTGGTCACTGTCACATAAGGGGGACGTGCGCGACATCACAGGTGGGCAGCTGTTTTGGCACGCTGGGTGCTCAGGGCTGAGACGTCCACTTCGGCCGTGAGGGCGTTCTCTCTCTCTCTCTCTCTCTCTCTCTCTCTCTCTCTCTCTCTCTCTCTCTCATTTTTACTTGTGTGTAGTCTTTGCGCGCGCGCGCGTTTTTTTTTTTTTTTTTGGTAATAATAAAATAATAACAATAATAGTAAAAATAATTTTACGGTAAACGAGGCAGCTCAAGGACACGCACAAAAAAAGCCCACTAAGCGCTGCTCCTGCAAATTATGGCAGCCGGTTCATTCACTACTTGGGAATTTTTCGGCAGAAGTTTGCATTTTACTAACAAAATATAATTTACAAAGAATACAATGGCGAAGTGTATTGTGTCAAGTCGAGTCGGGGAAGGGCAGAATCTGTGTTGATGACGGCACGGTGCAAATCATGTGTGTGGGTGCTGGTGTGGGCTAGACTAGTGCTTCTCAACCAGGGAGGGTGGGGGGGAGCGTGCCCCCCTGGTAGGGCGCGGATACTCTCCCGAGGGGGCGCGAGCACAGGACGGGAGGGGAAAAAATCACAAAAAATCACGGACTCACAGGCTACTAGTATAAAGGAGATGCAGCTGTTATGCCCTCCGGAATAACCCCCTCCCATTGTAGGAGAAGGAAGAGTAGCCTATCTATGGTGGCATAGTTCGAGGGGGGGGGGTTGAGTGGGGCTGCGTGTCGGTGGATGCGCCTGTGTGCGTGGATGCGGGTGTGGGTGTGGGTGTGGCTGCTGGTGCAGGTGTAGTAAGTGCAGGTGCGGGTGCCTGTGTGCGCGCATGTGTGTGTGTGTGTGTGTGTGTGTGTGTGTGAGTGTAGCGAGTTGTTCCTGCTGGTCCCATCACCCTGTCCAAAACATTGCTATTTCAGTAAATCCAAACGATAACTTTTATCAGACTAAGGAGGAAAACAAAAGTGGGTATCACTGGGAAATATAGAATAACTAGAATCTTCACATTATAGATTTATTAAATTTAATATCAAATATGAACAGACATCAACAAGGAGTAGTTGACGTGTGTGTAGACAGTCCACAAACACTGATGGGAGTTACATAGCGGGAAACATGAGGGGTGGCGGGACGGGTTGTGTAGTGAAGTGCCTATTAAGAGCTGATAAGGGTGAGGATTTCCTGGTACTGTTTGGGGTACCACTTTTTGATTTCTGTGGCAATGTATACTGCTCTGGATCTCTGATTATTGTCGCAGACGGCAGGTTTCTGGACGCACTCTCGGAACAGCCACGGCAGCAGCGCTGTAACAGGAAGACGGAATGATGAGTCAGATGCACAGTCAGTCACCAACACTCGATTATGATATTAATGAGTACGTTGTAACAAGAGGAAGTTACGAGTTATTTGCACAGTTACCCTAGAATACGTGATTGTTATATTACTGAGTGTGCATTGTAACAGAAGCAAGTCACATGTACAATCTGAACTAAAATCCTTAAGTTCTGTAACATTATCGAGTGTGTTCAATGGAGTGAAAGGTAAAGTAAAAAGTGGTGTTGATGCACGAGGAGATACAAGACTTACCTAATGCCTGTCTAACCGCGTCATTCTGGGCGCATTGGTCACAATTCCTTCCAAGGAAGCAATTGTACACCAAGTCCCCAAAACTTTGGTCTTGAATTAATCCATCAAGCTCAGGCTTGCTTGCTTTGATAAGGCTGAAGGTCGGAATCTGAGCCTCGGAATATCCTGAAGGACAGCCCACCTGCTGGCCCATGGCGCCTGCCACCATGGCCAGGGCCACAGTCATGACCGGGAGCAGAAGACGAGCCCTGTGGAAGGAGAGGTGTCGTTGTTATAGACGCAAGCGTCGCACATCTGTTATAGGTGTTGGACCAGAACATAGAAAATGTCAGATTATTTATTAAGGCGATGTCACACTGTCCGTTTTTCTTCAACCTTTGGGCGTACGGGCAACAGCGGTTGCCCGTTCTCCAAACCGGGAGCTAGTTGTCGGTTGTCCGTACGGGTGGAAAACGGTTCGGGATACGAGCAACCGCCCGGCTGTATGTAAACAAAAAGACGTCAGTTGTGTCTGGGCGTAGAAGACGAGTAGTGGGAGGTCGCCTACCAAGAGAATCGTCAAGTGGTTTAGCAGAGCTGCTTTGTCTACAAGATAAGAGAACACGCCGTGTTGTGGGACCACACACATGAAAACTTCGCCTAAAAGAATTTAATGTGTGAATGGTTCATGATTATTGCTGCTCTTCCCTCATTGTGGTGTCTTGCTTGGGTATGAGTGGGGCTACCGTTTCCAATAGTTAATAAAAACTCTTCTGTCTCCATTCGATGAAAATTGTTCACAGCACTCAGGAACCGAATCGGATCAAGGTATGTGATTGTTGATATCACTGCTCTTACCGGAATATGTATAAGAAGATACGGCGTAACTCCCAATAAATAGCCTACCTGGTAATAACAGGAAAACTCGAAATGTAGCCTACGCCGATGAGTGCTAGAGTGTATGCTGCCCTGCTCTCATTCTGAAGGTCCGGGTTCGATTCCCTACTCAGTGGTGCACATTTCGAGTCTACCCTTTTGCTCTCCACCAAGATGATGAAGTTAATCGGCTTTGGTTTATCTTGTGCAGACAGCCAACAGGTCACTTTTCACACCTCAGCTTGTCACATCTATTTGTTGATAAAAGTTATCGGAGGATCCAAGTTAAGACAACAGACATCATGGACACTAAATCGATATTAACTACAGAACTATTTGCATGGTTTTCGTAACTACATGAATAATAAAACATAATGAGAGGAGACCGTGAACGACTACGGCAACTCAACAGCATCACCAACAGTAACACAACCTGTCTACTTACATAGTTGCTGTGAGTGTTTCAAGGGAGCTCCGGAAGACTTGTGTGGCAGCCAGGGAGAGGCGAGCCCTTATATACACTCCAGGCGGCGTCCAGCGTGTGCTTGTGTGAGGAATGGTGGAGGGAGAGCTTCCAGATACTGATTTTAGGCTGAATATTGAATTGGTACCTGCGCTGAGTCACTTATTGCCCATCACGTGGACTTGAGGAGGAGGAGCGGGATCAGAATGACAAGGAGGAAAGGGCAGAGAAGGTAAAAAAGACTTTTGAAAGGAAGATAATCCTGAAAGATTTATTTCAAGCTTTGCAGCACAAGTCTATCACTTTAGAATTATGTAACACTCTCTCTCTCTCTCTGTGTGTGTGTGTGTGTGTGTGTGTGTGTGTGTGTAATTCACCACCACGGCCTGATCACGTGTTGGACTCGTAACCGCCAGCAGGTACCCTCCCGACATGAGCAAGTGCTCTATATCGTCGATCTCTGGGTACTGCCAGGACCTCACACACCACACACCCCATCCCCCTTGCTCAAGGGGGGACAGTAACCACTGCTAGTCAACGGAAAGAATCCGGCCTGAGCGGGCTCGAACCGCCGCCCTGTCAGGCCGTGAAGCCTGGCAGCGCAGCACTTTACTAGTTGCGCCACGGAGTGGCATGACGTGACATGTGTGTGTGTGTGTGTGTGTGTAGTAATAATAATAATTTTACATTAAAAGAGGTATCTCAAGGGAAAAAAAAACCCGCCAAACGCTGTCCTGCAAATAATGGCAGCTGGTTTATTCACTGGCAATTTTTCGGCTGGAAGTTTACATTTTACAAACAAAATATAATTTACGAATAATAAAATGGCGATGTGTATTGTGTCAAGTTGGGTCGGG
>NC_066570.1:8120914-8233414 GCF_024679095.1 Eriocheir sinensis
AAAATAATAATAATAATAATAATAATAATAATAATGATAATAATAATAATCGGTTTATTTAGTTACTGCAGCCGTCAGGCTGAAAATCTACATATATAAAAACATTTTATTCGCTAATGAAACAAGTACAAAAAGAAGGGGGACGGGTCTGAAATGTGTGGGAAGGTTGGGGCGATGGAGCTTTTGGTGGGGGAGGTGGGGGGGAATGCAGTGCGGTGGTGCCGAGAGGGGGGGAAGGTGCGGTCTCTTCATATAACGGTGAGGTCAGGTCACGTGTAAGGCCGGTTTCCTATTATCCGGTTTTGACGGTCCCGTCGACGTTAATGACGTCAAAATGACGTCACAGAAATGGTTGGCGCTATAGTCTATCGACTCTAACTTGAGCCCTGTGGCTTTGCCAGGGGAACCCCCCATTGTTTACACATCTAACGATGACCTGCGCGCATGGTGATCTGTCTCTTTGTTAGTCTGTACGTTATCTATTTTTGAATATACAGTATATATATATATATATATATATATATATATATATATATATATATATATATATATATATATATATATATATATATATATATATATATATATATATATATATATATATAACGACTCTGTAAACCTTCCTTTTCACTTGGCAACGTGGCTCATGCGACGATGCCAACTGATGGACCTTGGCAACAGGCCGCAGGCGCCACTGCGCCAGGTCGCGCCATTCACCCTTTCACCACCACGGAAGACTCACGTAGATCTCACTCTCGCGTCCTGCGCAGTTAAGCAAAAGATATTATATATAACGTAAACAAGAGAGAGAGAGAGAGAGAGAGAGAGAGAGTGAGTGTGGGGTGAGAGATAGAGGAGAGTGATGGGGTGATGTGGCAGTAGCGCGGCTCAGGGGAGCCGTGCCTAAAGGCTCAAGTTAGATACGATAGACTATAGGTACTAAGGAGATGGGATCCGTCACGCCGCTTGTTGACAAACAAAGCATGGACCACATGGACGACAGCGACTTCTTGATTGCTGCCTTTGTATACTTGCTACGGTCAGAAGGCAGGCCAGCTAGGAGGCGGCGAAGGTTCTGGCCACGATAACAATTATTTCAAGCCTTGAAATTATTATTAAATGCTACAGATCATTACATGTGGGTTGGCGGGACAACCACACTCGCAGACAACTCAACATACACTCTACAAGGGAACTGTGGTAAAACCCAGTCCAAGGCAGGCTTTGAGGTCTGCTCTGCTGATGAACAACTAGAAAACAACTGACTGAATTCTCAACCATCTGCCTGCCTACTGAAGTCGCTCCCTGTTCACAATATAATTTTGGTATGGGAGAAACTGAAATAGTTCGCTCATGACTCCCGGGTGTTCTCTGCAGCAGAAGAATACATATATTTGCTTCCAATCTCCCCGCCATAATTCTGGGTTTGTTTACACCTGGGTGGTGCGGCGGTGTGCGTTGGTGCCACACTTCCAGTTTTCAACAAAAGATATTTATTGCCAAACGAAATAGATGTAGGCCTACATAATGCAAATGTATCTATATTATTATTATATTGAAATGTATGTATATGTTATTTTGTATCTAAGTACTTCCATTTCATATTTTCATGATATGTAGAATATTCAACATCACTGAATGGGCCACCACCGCCGCCGACCCGGACCCAAAAGTTAACTTGGATTCATCTCTGGACGGGCCGACGGGGCTCCGCGCGCGGGGCCCGGTTCCCACTGTCGTCGCCGTCGATGACGTCATTGACGGTCGACGGGACCGTCAAAACGGGATATTGGGAACCCGGCCTTAATCCTAAGTTCAGACGCTGGGTTCAGGTGACAGTTGACGGTGGTGGTGCAGGTGGGCAGTTTATGGGAGGTCACTCAGGTACCCAGGCTTAGTAAGATGCTAAGCTCCTGGGGCGGCGAGATACATGTGGTGGTTTGCTGCCCGGCTGGTTCATGTAGCCGTGGGAACAAGTGCACAACGTTGAAGTTGCCGTACTTCTTGCTCCAAACCAGAGTGACGAGGCTGCCACACTGCCTGTCACCTGAACTGACCTTCCCCTGCTGCTGGGTGACCCAGAGGATATCTTGCGGAGCATGAGGGTGTCGGCAGGGACGCGGTGGATGACGAGGCGTTGGCGACACAGCTCTCACTACCCTTACAGCACCACTAACACACTGCACTCACTGTATGTTTATATGTCAACATTTCACAAAAGTTCTTTGGAGTAATGAGTTCCTCGAATAAATGGGAAGGGGCGGGGAATGGAGAGTGAAGTAAAAGGAAAAGGCTCAACAGGCTGACCCTATGGCTGCTATAGGGAGCGCCATGTGACACGTCTTGACCCCGTGAGGGTCAGGACAGGTGTGTGTGTGTGTGTGGGGGTGGGGGTGGGTGTGTTTGTGTGCGCGCGCACGCTACTTGTAAAACCTAACAGCGATGAGGATGGAGCGGTGGGCACCGGATGTAGACGGGGCTGAAGGTGTCTAGCTTCTCTGCACGTAGTCGGTGCAGGTGTGATGGTCGCTGTGAGTTAGAGTTAAACGGTAAATCTCTTCGGCAGCTCCCTGCATGACTGAGCAGCCCCCCGCATTGCTCATCCCACATTGAGGAGGAACCTAGAAAAGGTGGTCTAAAACTTGCCCGTTATCCATTCTCTTGATGGTCAGCTGCAGACCATTAAGACGTTTCCTTCACATGCAGCCACAACAGAAAAAACACTATTAATTGCGACCTCGAACGACAGGATAGTACTTCTCAATTGTCATGACCATAACGATCTAATTTCTAGACCAAATTGAGGGACTGCGCTTGTGGCACACGAGCTTCGCCAATACAACATCGGTATTGCAGCACTGACCGAAACACATCTGAGTAGGGAAGACTCACGCACTGAGTAGGGAGAAGGATATACATTCTTCTGGAGAGGACTTCTGAAGAGTGAAAAGTATATCCATATTCCAGTGTTGGTTTTGCCGTAAAACCTCTCCTGCACCAAATTCCTGAGACGCCCGTCAGCATCAGTGAGGGACTAATGTCATGGCGGACATCCTTGAGCAAAGACCAATACATCACCATCATAAGTGTCTATGCCCCTACTCTTGTTGCAGAGGGAGCAGAAAATGATAACTTCCTTACCTCTTGATGCGTGTCTGCAACCAATCCAGCGTTCCGACAGGACTAAGCGATTTGAATGCGAGGATTGGACAGGAGCATGATTTCTAGCCTGACGTTCTAAGTAAGCATGGTGTTTGGAAGGCCAGCAATAACGTGCTCAATCAAGTAAATCCCATCGTGCGACACATACTTAATTAATGAACTGTCAAACCTTCTACCTCTGGAACCACAAGGCGAAATACTACAAGTGGCTGATGTCATGAAAGCTATCAGTGAACTGAAGGAAAACAAAAATCTTGAGCCATATTATATCCTAGGCATAGGCGTACGAGCCGGGGAGAGGGGGGCAGATTTGGGCTGACCAAATTTTTTCGTGTAGAGTAGCCATCGTAGCAATCTAACAGGACTATTGAAATGGCGGCTAGCTCGTGAGCCAAATCCGCCCCTTGTGTGGTACATTTCAGTAACATTTCAGTAATATATATATATATATATATATATATATATATATATATATATATATATATATATATATATATATATATATATATATATATATATATATATATATATATATATATATATATATATATATATATATATATATATATATCTCCACACTGGTGGTTTTAGCTCAGTGGTAGAGCTCCTCTCGTATCACTCTACTCTCCCAAGACAAGCCCAGAATACGTTGGAGGCATGTGGTATGGAAAAGTTCAAGTTGTTTTACATATCGTCTGTACGGTGTCCATGTTTCAGAGCCATAGAGTAGTGTGGATATGCATATGGCATGATATACAGCAGTCTTGGTAGTAGTTCTTAAGTTGTTGTTTGAGAATACTTTTCTTTTCAGTCGGCCAAATGCGGCTGAGGCTTGATTTATTCTGGCTTGTATTTCTAGGTCGATTGAGCAGGAGGACTGCAGGATGCTACCAAGATATTTGAAGTTTGTGACAGTGTTGATGGGCTCTTGAAGGACGTAAAACCGGTGAGGTTTAGGTGGTGGTTCTATGTACTGAGCCATGATCTTAGTCTTCGAGGCATTGATCTTAAGACCGAGAGAGCTATACACTTCGGCAATGACGTTAAGTGTTTGTTGCATAGTCGGTGGATCGTGTGCCAATAGCGCACAGTCGTCAGCGTACTGCAACTCCAGCATTCTGGTTACCGAGGTTTTGGTATTGGCTTGTAGCCGTCTGATATTAAACAAACTACCGTCGAGACGGTACCGAACCCCAATACCTGCATGTGCTCCTTGTGTATTGTGGAATAATTTTGTCACCGCAAAAAGAAAGATATTAAATAACACTGGTGCCATAACGCAGCCTTGTTTGACTCCCATTTTGACGTCGAAAGGCTCAGACTGGAGTCCACTAGTAAGAACTCGTGCTTGCATTCCATCATGGAGCTGACGAAGAACATTACAAAACTTTGGTGGAACTCCAACTTTTCCAAGCAAGAGCCAAAGTAGTTCGCGATTAACTGTGTCAAAGGCTTTGGAGAGATCTATGAAAGCCATAAAAATGTCCTTCTTTTGTTCCCGACATTTTTCTTGGATTTGGCGGGTAACAAAGATCATGTCTGTGGTAGTACGTTCCTTGCGGAAACCACTTTGTGTTTCGGGGAGGATCCCTTCTGAGATTCTCTGAACTAACCGTGTTAGCATGATTTTTGATAGCACTTTGCCTGCAGCAGCAAGCTGGGAAATACCCCTGCTATTACCGCAAACAGTCCTGTCTCCTTTCTTTTTAAAGATGGTCACTATGTTAGCATCTTTCAGGTTCTGTGGTACAATCTCAGAGGCCCATATTTTGCTGAAGATGGTGTGGAGGCTATCAACCAGGTGATCCCCCCCATGCTTATAGCATTCAGCAGGAATACATCGGGGCCAGGGCACTTGTTTTTAAGTCCTTGTATGGCAGTTCGTATCTCATCTAATTGAAGAGGCTCCTCAAGATCATTAATGACTGGTAAGTTTGGTATGGTGTTGAGTATTTCAGGTCTAGTGGGAATTTCTTGATTAAGGAGAGTAGAAAAGTGTTCTGCCCATCTTTTAAGGATCTGTTGGCTATCCTTGTAAAGACTAGCACCATCAGTCGATCTCACAGGAGCAATGCTCCTCTTCTGTGGGCCGTATGCAGATTCAATAGCGTCATAGAAGCCCTGAGAATTGTTAGTGTCGGCGTGTTGTTGAATTTCATGGGCTTTTCTCACCCACCATTCATTTTCCATATTGCGCAGAGTTCTTTGGACCTGAGATCTGATAGTGTTGAACCTAATTTTGTGGGACTGTGATAGTGGATTTGCTAGTACCACGTCGTGAGCTTGTCTTTTGGCCGCCAATAGATTGTGAATTTCCACAGAGTTTTCATCAAACCAGTCGTGATTTCTCTTTCTCGAGAAACCACAAACCTCAGCAGCTGCTTCATGGACTGCAGCTTGGAACCCTTTCCACATGTTTTCTGAGGTCTCGTTTGCATTTTCTAATGTGCTTTGAAGGGTCTCTAATTTTTCTCTGACTTTATCTTTGTAAAATGCGCACGTTGTTGGATTACTGAGAGCTTTATAGTTAATTTTCTTGTTAGGTGGCCGTCTGGGGTAATGGGGCTAGATTGCTAGATTAAGTTTACTCCTGATGAGTCTATGGTCGGTCCAGCAGTCTGCTCTCCGCATCGCCCTAGTGATCAATACCTCCTTCCTGTTCGCCTGCCGGACAATGACATAGTCCAGAAGATGCCAGTGGTTGGACCTTGGATGCTTCCAGGAAGCTTTGAATTTGTTTTTCATTTGGAAGAGGGTGTTGGTGATGGTGAGGCGATGCTCGGAACAGAGCGTGAGTAGCCTAAACCCATTACTGTTGGATTTTCCAGTACCATGGCGGCCGAGGGCACCTTCCCAGATGTTATGGTCAGTTCCCACTCGGGCATTAAAATCCCCTAGAAGAAGGATTTTGTCAGTGTGTGGTTTATTATGCAGAGTGGCATCAAGATTGCTATAAAATAGGTCTTTGGCTTGATCTTCAGCTTCAAGGATTGGTGCATAGGCACTGAGGATGGTGATATACCGGCCTTTGATAAGGGGGAGGCGCCATGTCATGAGGCGTTCATTTATGCCAGTGGGCATTTCTGGAATATGACGTAGTAATGAGGTCTTTATCGCGAAGCCCACTCCATGTAGTCGTCGAGCACCTTCTGGTAGGCCTCTCCAAAAGAAACTATATCCCTCCCCGACTTCATTAAGGGAATCCTCTCCACTGAAGCGGGTTTCACTAAGAGCTGCAATATCAACAATATATTTTTACAGTTCATGAGCTACTAGGGCTGTTCGCCTCTTGGGTCTATCTGTCTCACCCCTGATGTCCAGTAGGGCTCTTACATTCCGTGTCCCGATAGTTAATCTTTTTGACGTTAATCGTTTGTTATTTCTTCTAGTGTTTCGGCTGCTATAGGGATGTCCTGATGGCTGCAGCAGACCATCCGGATTAGTTGGAACAGCATATTTTTCAGACTCCTTTTATAGGTCGCCCCCCCCCCCCACACCACCACCACACACACACACACACACACACACACACACACACACACACACACACACACAAAGTTTGTTATCGTTCTTGTTTACTTTGCTTTTTTCTCTTGTCTCCACCGGCCTGCTTGTATCGTCTGGTACACACTACGTACACATTATACTATTGTCTCATTATATAACGCAGCTTCGAATCTTCTTTTTGTTTCATCATTCTCAAAGCGACATATATTATATCGAATGATTTTCATAACATGGTGTCACAGTTGTCATGTAACACTAATTCTGAGATCGTTTGTGTTTGTCCTTGGCGAACAATTATTTCAAGAACTCATAAGGCCGGAGGTTCATGTTTTTCCTACCTTTGTAGCGCTTTGCCAGACAAACATCGCGCCTCAACCTGCCCTCCCGCTTCGCCCGGCAGGGGAACACCTTAGTGTGTGTTTGCTGGACTGTGGTGGGGGAGGGAGTTGGGGCTTTTTGTCAATGTGTGAGGGGGGTGAGTGAGAGGGTAATAATGTATATTTGTGGACGCAGTGCATATGTTTGTGTGGAAGGGTGGGGATGTGATGCGTGGAAATTTGCTAACTTTTACCTTGGTGCAGCGAGTGGCGCAACTGGTTAGAGAGCCGCGCTGCCAGGCTTCACGGCCCGACAGGGCGGCGGTTCGAGCCCGCTCAGGCCGGATTCTTTCCGTTGACTAGGAGTGGTTACTGTACTTGAGCAAGAGGGATGGGGTAAGTGGTGTCTAAGGTCCTGGCAGTACCCAGAGATCGACGATAAAGAGCACTTGCTCGTGTCGGGAGGGTACCTGCTGGCGATTGCGAGTCCAACACGTGATCAGGCCGTGGTGGTGAATTACACACACACACACACACACACACACACATACGAAAAAGAAAATGAGAAATATTGTAAACATGAATCGTAGTTTAAAAGCTACCTTACCTCTTCTTTTTCCTCTCCTCCTCCTCCTCCACCTCCTCTTCCTCGCTCTACTTCCGATACCCACCCCTGCAGCAGTACTTCCGTGCGGATCACTTCCCCTTGAGTTGAGGAAGTGTCGTCGGCGGTCAAGGGCGTGGTGGTGCGTAGTGGGGGAGGGGGTGCATGGGGGTCTTGTCTGGTGAAGGCCAAGGTCATGGTGAAGGGAGCAAAACTTAATTATGTACTAAATGGCTTACCCCTCCCCGTTAGTTCCTCACTCTGTCTACCCCGCACCGTGGTTTACCTTCTCCCCACTTTCATTGTTTCCACACTCTACTTACTTCTTATATCCTTTTCCTTCCTTCATTTTTTTTTTACAAATGTTGTACGAAAAGGAATAAACTTCTACCACAGAAATAAAACTCGACGACCACTTTTTTCATCTTAATATTCGCCAAGGTAAAGAGATACAACTTCTTGGTGATTGTTTAATATGGTTACACTTAGGTTTGAGGACATACCACCCAGTCTAGATCATGTGGTCTGTGTGGTCTGATCATTATGCATATCTCTCTCTCTCTCTCTCTCTCTCTCTCTCTCTCTCTCTCTCTCTCTCTCTCTCTCTCTCTCTCTCTCTCTCTCTCTCTCTCTCTCTCTCTCTCTCAGCCATTATTTTAGCTACTCACCTTATCCTCATCTTTACTACCCCCCTTCCTCACAACTCTGACCTTTACTTCCTGACTCCTTAGACTCATTCACTGGCGCGATTACTTTTTTTCATATATATATATATATATATATATATATATATATATATATATATATATATATATATATATATATATATATACTGCTCTATATAGTTAAGTGGCCAAATACGTAGATAAAAGAGCGGAAACTACCTGTTTTTGCGTTTATTTACACAATAAAAAAAAGGCACTAAATTCCATAAAAAAAAAACATGCTGCAAACTTGGTGTCCTTCAATGCCTCAAAAACTAATTTTCTCCACCTGTCAACTCGACACAATCTTCCAAACACCTATCCCCTATTCTTCGATCACACGCAACTGTCACCTTCTACAATAAACTGCAGTCTGTCCTTAATTCCTAATCTCAACTGGAAACCTCATATCTCCTTACTAAATCAGCTTCCTAGAGGCTGGGCGTTCTGTACCGTGTCCGCCAGTACCTTTCCCTCTCCCAGATGCTGTCCATACACAAGGGCCTTCGCCGCCCTCATATGGAGTATGCATCTCACGTGTGTGGGGGCTCCACACACACAACTCTCTTGAACAGAGTAGAGTCTAAGGCTCTTCGTCTCATCAGCTTCCCTCCTCTTACTGACAGTCTTCTACCTCTTAAATTCCGCCGCAGTGTTGCCTCTCTGTCTATCTTCTATCGATATTTTCATGCTGACTGCTCTTCTGAACTTGCTAACTGCATGTCTCCCCCCTTCCCACGGCCCCGCTACACTCGACTTTCTACTCAAACTCATTCCTATTCTGTCCAAATTCCTTATGCAAGAGTTAACCAGCAGTTTCATTCATCCCCTACCCTGGTGAACTCCGGAATAATCTTCCATCGTCTGTATTTCCTCCTGCCTACGACTTGATCTCTTTCAAGAGGAGAGTATCGAGACACCTCTCCTCCCAAAATTGACCTCTCAAGCCGGTATTTCACGGGAACGATTTTGCTTTGGACCCAGACCTTCGGGTGGTAACTTTCGCTGAGCTGCTGAGGGAACATGACATGCACTAATCACACGAGGATGCTACGTTTGATGGGCATTGGGCAATCTTGGTCTTGATTTTCCTTTCAGGGACTGGGTACGTACTTTCAAGTAGAAATAGATGTTGATTAATTTCTGTCAGTCATATTATCTTTTAATAAAGTTATTTTTACACCGAAAAAAAATGCATTTACAATAAATACACACCTCATCCTTTCTCCCTCCGTTCCTCACCTCACCTGGATGAATGAGATGAATTTAAGAGTTGTTCAGTTGATACAAATACGGTTGGAGGTTTAAATGTAATGTTAAACAATTTTACAGACAGGGAAGGCAGAAGAAGAATGAATGACAAGTGTTCACGAGTAGTAATGTGGAGCGACAACATTGGATTGCAAAAGACTTAATCAGAACCCAACTATAAGAATAAATACGATGTATGCAAAGTCCCTCCCTATAAATATTCAAAGTAGTAGAGAGAGAGAGAGAGAGAGAGAGAGAGAGAGAGAGAGAGAGAGAGAGAGAGAGAGAGAGAGAGAGAGAGAGAGAGAGAGAGAGAGAGAGAGAGAGAGAGAGAGAGAGAGAGAGAGAGAGAGAGAGAGAGAGAGAGAGAGAGAGAGATTTACATAGATTTACATAGAAAATCAGACCACACAGACCCCATGGTCCAGACTAGGTGGCCTATCCTTAAACCTAAGTGATTCTACATTAATCAGATGGCTCCAAAACATTGCATTTCTACTCTAGTTAATATTAAGTTCAAAGAAGTGACGGTCGAGCTTGTTTTTAAAGGAGTCAATCGTGTTACACTGGACCACTGAAGGTGGGAGCTTATTCCATTCTCGCACTACAACGTTGGTGAAAAAGAATTTGGTGTAGTCTGAATTAACTTGTCTACATTTGAGTTTTATGCCATTGTTCCTCGTTCGCAAAGTGTTATCGATCATAAACAATTTTGTTCTGTCTACATTCGTGAAACCATTAAGTATTTTAAAACATTCGATCAGTTTTCCTCGGAGGCGACGTTTCTCAAGAGAGAACTTGTTAAGGGTGGAAAGCCTTTCTTCGTAGGATTTGTTGCGCAAGGAAGGGATCATTTTTGTTGCCAGACGCTGAACACCTTCTAATTTAGCAATGTTCTTTGCATGGTAGGGAGACCAAAACTGTACTGCATATTCCAAGTGGGGTCTGACTAAACTATTGTAGAGTGGAAGTATTACATCTTTATTCTTAAATAAAAAAGTTTCTTTTAATGAAGCCCAACATTCTGTTCGCTTTATTTGCTGCATCAATGCATTGCTGTGAGAATTTGAGGTTTGACGCGATTTTGACCCCCAGGTCATTAACGCATTGAACGCTTTTTTTTTTTTTTTTTTTTTTTTTTTACAACAAAGGAGGCAGCTCAAGGGCACACACACAAAAAAACAATAATAAAAAAAAGCCCGCTAATCGCTGCTCCCATAAAAGAATCAAAAGAGGTGGCCAAAAGCAAGGTGAAATTCGGGAGGAGAGGTGTCCTGATACCCTCCTCTTGAAAGAGTTCAAGTCATAGGCAGGAGGAAATACAGATGAAGGAAGATTGTTCCAGAGTTTACCAGCGTGAGGGATGAAAGAGTGAAGATGCTGGTTAACTCTTGCATAAGGGTTTGGACAGTATAGGGATGAGCATGAGTAGAAAGTCGTGTGCAGCGGGGCCGCGGGAGGGGGGAGGCATGTAGTTAGCAAGTTCAGAAGAGCAGTCAGCGTGGAAATATTGATAGAAGATAGAAAGAGAGGCAACATCGCGGCGGAATTTAAGAGGTAGAAGACTATCAGTATGAGGAGGAGAGCTGATGAGACGAAGAGCCTTAGCCTCCACTCTGTCCAGAAGAGCTGTGTGGGTGGAGCTCCCCCACACGTGAGATTCATACTCTATACTGTTTGAGTTTAACGCCGCGCATTTCGTAATCGAACTTCTTATTTCTTGTTCCAACTTGAAGGAGAGAGAGAGAGAGAGAGAGAGAGAGAGAGAGAGAGAGAGAGAGAGAGAGAGAGAGAGAGAGAGAGAGAGAGAGAGAGAGAGAGAGAGAGAAGAGAAAAGAGCTCTCTTGGACAAAGTGGAGTCTAAGACTCTTCGTCTCATCAGCTCTCCTCCTCTAACTGATAGCCTTCTACCTCTTAATTTCCGCCGCCATGTTGCCTCTCTTTCTATCTTCTATCGTTATTTTCACGCTGACTGCTTTTCTGAACTTGCTAACTGCATGCCTCCCCCGTCTCGCGGCCCCGCTGCACACGACTGTCTACTTATGCTCATCCCTATACTATCCAAATCCCTTACGCACGAGTTAACCAGCATCTTCACTCTTTCATCCCTCACGCTGGTTAACTCTGGAACAATCTTCCTCCTACTGTTTTTCCTCCAGCCTACGACTTGAACTCTTTCAAGAGGAGGGTATCAGGACACCTCTCCTCCCGAAATTGACCCCTCTCTCGGCCACCTCTTTTGATTCTTTTGAGGAGCAGCGAGTAGCGGCCTTTTTTTTATCATTGTTTCCTTTTTTGTGCCCTTGAGCTGTCTCCTTTGTTGTGAAAAAAAAAAAAAAAACTATCTATGGAGCTACATATAAAAATTCATAGTACAGAGAGAGAGAGAGAGAGAGAGAGAGAGAGAGAGAGAGAGAGAGAGAGAGAGAGAGGCTGATGACGTCATTGAGGTTTGAGGAGCATAAGAACCAGCCGGCGAATCAGGGTGAAGTGAGGCGCCCGGACTAACGTGAGCGGGCTGCCTGAGAAGCAGAAAATAGCTCCAGCCTATCCGCTCTAGTACCGCCTATGGTCCATGAGCAGAGTCCCATCTGTCAGCATTTGCTCACGGACGGGGCCTGCTCAACCAAAATCGTTCTCGTGAAATACTGGCTCTATGGCCACTCCTCTAAACTCTTTTATAGGGGCAGTGATTAGCGGGCTTATTTTTTCTCATTATTAATTTTTGTGCCATTGAGCTGCTTCCTTTACTGTAGAACAATAATGAGAAGAATAGTAAGAGATCAACAAAAAATCATAATTTATAAAGTTGTCGACCTATGTCTCGACGAGGGAGAAAGGAGTGAGAGCAAGGAAAGATGAGGCTAGAGCTAGGGGTTGTGAAGGTGACGCCTGGTGCAGAGTTACTAATTACTGTGTGAGAGAGGGAGGGAAGGAAGACGGGAGAGCATGCACCACAAGATATTACTGTCTGTCTGTACTTCGAAGCCATGCGACACATTCATCAGATTATTGGTGCTTGTCTTCCTTTTACGGTAATTGTACTCTCCTCGCGCATCGCAGTCTCAACGCTTCTGAAGTTCATAGTTTTATATATAGCTCTATTTTTTCACATTTTACTTAAATGTGGATTGCAGATCTGTATATAGATAGATACAAAGTTAGATGGATAGATAGGTAAATAGATAGATAGATAGATAAATATCCCCATTGTAAAAGAATTTAACTTTTCACGCCTTGCTCAAGATGAAAAGTAACGATCTGCGGTTTTCCCTTGAAAATTTCATTATGGCATTAAGCTTTTTTTTTTATTTTTTTTTTATTCTTGACTGCCGTAACCAATACCAGCGAGAAGGGCGCGTGGCCTACAACCGTTCAGCCTTCCTTGGTTTGCCCAGCAACGGGCCTGCCACGTGTCAGTCTCGTGAGAAGCCTTTCGGGACAGGTCTGGGTATTTCATCAAATAAGAGACAAGAAAATCGACGCCGGTCAAGGTGGCCTCGCAACAGGGACGTCGAGCGTGTTGTGTGCAAGGGCAAGTCTTGATGGCGGGGTAATGGGCTCTGGGAAGGGTGAGTCTTTATTTTCACCTCAGCTTTCTTACGTTTTAGGACTCGGAAAGTTTCAAAGGCAATACTTGGAGATGACCTCGACCTTGATCCGTCTGCACCCACAGTCGGCGTCCGTTGCCGTACATGGGCCACGACCACGATCCTGCCCAGGATGGGCGGCGCTCCGTGTCGTCCCTCACTAGAATTTGCTGCTTCACTGTACTCGTGGGGAGTCAGGAGGCTTCTTGTTGCATAATATCAAATTATACGCTCCACAAAACTTCGTGCTCCGTGGAGTCGAATAATGGGCAGAAGTTATAGTTTCCTCTCACATTTTTACTCCAATAAGTTACTAAAGTGGTGGGGCAAATGCAGAACCGCAACCTAGAATGAGGAGGACTATGATAAGGTTTTGCATCGGCAAAATCACCTGATAAGAAAATTATTAAACCAAGACAACGTTTTGGAGGCTGCTCGAAGCATGCGTTGACAAGCGTCCTAACGTCAAGGTGTTCAGTAGGAGTCTCGTTCACGGATAGTAATTTTGTGGTGGTTTTCACATCACAATATGTTGCGATACTCATGTTAACCAAACCCAGTTGACGCGCTTGTAGTGGCGACGAGGCGCTTGCGTCCAGCAGCCTTTTGATTGAACCTCACGCCTTACCATTTTTATGGAACACCTCGTGTATATTTTTACCCTAAACCTGATCTCTCCATCTGTAAAAACTAAGATGAAGGAAAAAATGGCCATGAATTTGAATCAAATTCATTAATTTTCACCAGATCTTATCACTATTACACGACACTTGGAAGGGCAGTCCTGTGTGGCGAGAGGTAAAAGGCAGGACTACTACGACTACTACTATAAAAAAAAATACTGGTAAGAATAAGAATAAGAACCAGGAGAAGAAGAAAAAGAAAAAAAAGAAGAATAAGAAGAAGATAGAATAATAAGAATAAGAATAGTTATGTAAAGGAACATCAGCCGAAGTTAACAGTAAGAATAAATTTGAATATAAGTATTAAAAAAAGTCAGGAAAGCTGCAGCGGAGGGAGAGCAAGCGGTAAACAGCGGAGTGTCGATGAGCCTGAGGGCGCATGACGCGGCTCACCCTGCCAGCGCTACAAACACGGATGCTCTTGAGTCAAATGTTGCATCAGTCACTCCGTCTTGATGGTCCCCGAACAAAGAAACAACATCCTCTTTACTACTTTTCTCCTTCCTCGTTCGTTTTTTGTTCGTCGCCTCCCTGGAAAACGGTTGACCAGTGGAATATATTACTCAGAAATGTTGGAAGTGTAAACACATAAAAACCAGCCCAGACAACTATATTCTAAGGCCACCAAGAAAGTGCCATAACGATGAGCTGTCTTTTCCTGTTGTATACATTGTAGTTTATTTTCTGTGGCATGCTTCCTCACAGGTTATCGGTTCATTCTCTACTCCTTTAAGAGCCTCCTTTCCTTGCTGTAGCTCTGTCGTGCTATGGTAATATCCCGAGGCACCTCTGCAAGGCCATGCAACACATATTCATGTCTCTGTTGGTTGTCTGGACACGGAGCGTGGAGTTGATCCTAAGCTTGTGGTGATAGGGAAGAAGTGTTAATTCGCAGAACGATGAGGATTTCCGTATGGACTTCGCGGAAAGCACAAGGATGACGCGGAAAACACAAGGATGAATGCATACTAGAGGTCAGCTTCTGAGAACTATTTTTTATAGTTATTTGCTGTCTCCCTCTCCTCCCATAATTTTTTTTTATCCTAAGCAAAAGAGAAAGAAAAAACGTATCATGAAGACGCATACTGTAGTAAAGACCAAACAAGAGCAGAGAGAAGAAGCGAAGAAGGGCAAAGAAAATAGGAAGCGAATAACGATGACCAGCAGAAAGGGATTACAAAAGAAGCCAAAATATACAGTGAGGAAGATAAACGAGGACGTAAGGAAGGAGGAAACCACTAAAAAGATAAATCACCAAAAGGTATTATTACGGAGAGAAAAAAAGTTTACCTCGACACGAAGAAAGGAACCGGAACTAATGAAAAAAAAAAAAAATGCTATATTCACTGCACAATAAAACGGGATACATAAATAAAGAGACGGAAAATAATCACTATATAATTTTACATGTAAAAAGTTGAATTCGAAAGCATTCCACATGTAATAAGTAGACAAGCCAGGCGATTAGGTGTGTGTGTGTGTGTGTGTTGATCCAAGGACCTTATAGAGTTAATGACAGAAAAAGGAAGGAGACAGGGAAAAGCAAAAGGTGAAGGAGACGGAGGAGAGAGTGTAGACAACGAAAAGAGAAAAGCGCGATGTGGAGGGAAGATATTTAAGAGGGGGGGGTGGGGGTAGTAAGAGGAAGGGACAGGGAAGAGAGAGAGAGAGAGAGAGAGAGAGAGAGAGAGAGAGAGAGAGAGAGAGAGAGAGAGAGAGAGAGAGAGAGAGAGAGAGAGAGAGAGAGAGAGATTTGCATATGGATTTACATAGATATTCAGACCACACAGTTCCTATGGTCCAGTCTAAGTGGTATGTCCTTAAACCTAAGTGAAATTCTATCAAATCAAATACCACCAAGACTTTACATTTCTACCCCAGTGAATATTAAGGGGAAGGAAGTGGCGGTCGAGCTTGGGTTTTTTTTATAATTAATCAAGAGAGAGAGAGAGAGAGAGAGAGAGAGAGAGAGAGAGAGAGAGAGAGAGAGAGAGAGAGACAATGTAGCTCAGACCCTGCATATTCACACACAGAAAAGAGAGAGAGAGAGAGAGAGAGAGAGAGAGAGAGAGAGAGAGAGAGAGAGAGAGAGGAAGGCGAAGGGTCAGTATAGGGGCGAGTGTGGTGAGGCCATCCAGAGGCAGCCAGCCATTCCCGGCATAAGAATAGAGGGTCAAGGGAGGCGAGACAAGACAAGGGGCGGCCTTCACAGGACTATCGGCTTTGTAAATCACTCGCCTTGTCGTCTTCATCCTGTTTCCTTCTTTTCCTTTTCCTCCCTTCATGCGTCATGCAAATTGTAAACATGTATACTTTATCAAGTGAAATGTGTATAGTTTCAAATAAGAACGTTCCATTACCTCAGTGGGGCTTCGTGGTGCAGTGGTTAGCACACTCGGCTCACAACCGAGAGAGCCCGGGTTCGATTCCCCGGGCGGAATGGAATAATTTGGGCAGCTTTTCCGATATCCCTACGCCCCTGTCCATACAGCAGTGAATGGGTACCAGGTATGAATCAGGGGTTGTGTCCCGTCTCCTGGGATCTGTTCCTTTCTCCTATAATTCCTTCCCCCTGCTGTCTCCCTCCGGCATATGACCACGGATGTTGCGCCGACTAAACGAAACTTTTTTTCATTTTCCTCCTAATATCCTTTTTCCTTCTCCTCTTTCTCCCCCTTCTTCCGTTTTCTTTTTCTTTTTTTTCTTCCTTTTGAAAGAAGAAGAATCAGATAGAGGAGGAGGAGGAAGAACGAGTAATAGAATGCTTCCTTTTATAATAGCTTCTCCCCTATAGCCAAGACCCACATCTTCACGTATAAGACCCTGTCACTCTTGAATCCTTAATTTAAAACGGAGCCATTGTAGCCAGTGCTTAAAACCCATACCCTTTTATACTTAAGCAAGCCGAAGACCTAACGTGATTTCCTTGTCATCCTGGAACGCTTAACAGAAACACTCCTAAACACATAACACATTAATTCTTATTTAGCAGACTCGAGATTAGTGGAACGGTCAGACTACCACCAGGTTCATAAAACTACCCCTGGAAATGCCCACAACTCCTACGAAAGCCTTGTCAAATATGTGTTCTTGGGCGGCGAAATGTCTCATAATCGATCCTCTTTTTTTTCTTTAAATTTCCCTTTATTCCGTATTTTCCCTCTTTAAAAGCTCACACACACACACACACACACACACACACACACACACACACACACACACACACACACACACGAGTTGAATCCTGTGTGTAATGTGTTTGCCTATATGATACTTGAGTAATTTAAAAGATATCAGATAAAAATTGTCAAGTGTGGGTCATAACTGCCAGGGGTTGGTATTACAAGACACTTTGCCATCTCAAATCACCTATTACTAAAGGTCAAAGAGGGGATCAGTCGGGTTCAAATGAGAGTTTATTTAGGTTCACGGTACAGAAGAAGGGTCAGACTACCACCAGGGTCATAAAACTACCCC
Organism: Eriocheir sinensis; assembly: GCF_024679095.1. Taxonomy (NCBI): domain Eukaryota; kingdom Metazoa; phylum Arthropoda; class Malacostraca; order Decapoda; family Varunidae; genus Eriocheir; species Eriocheir sinensis. The sequence goes on from NC_066570.1 coordinate 8,138,210, forward strand.
TGAAAATGCCCACAACTCCTACGAAAGCCTTGTCAAATATGTGTTCTTGTCTCGTAATACGACCCTTCAGTGAACAGTAAGATAATTATGAAGAGAGAAGAAGCTGAGGTAAGAGCAACATCTCGTGAATCACCTCTGGAATAAAATGGATATTCACATGTTAGCTTATTCTAGTACCTTTGTAGGGACCCCATCTTTATAAACCCTTCTAACAAGTTGTTCCACTATTGGGCTAGGGTATAATGTTCGATTGCATTTAACCCCCAAAAATGTATTATCCTTGGAAAACATAGCATTCTCAATTAATTAAATAATCGTCAAATATAATCGATTTGGGCGGGTCATTCGGCAATTAGAGAAAAAAATACACCGTGAATCACAAGGTATGCCACACTCCTCTCCCACCTCGCCCACCCTTCTCGTGCTGCTCAGAGGTCCCTCCCGCCTTGGTGCCGTCTTCTAGGTTTCTCCCGCCGGCCTCCACCCACATGAGTCATGGTCAAGATTAAGGAAAAGTCAATATTTGATGCTTCACAGGGGTGTAGAGTGGCCGCCTCGGGGACAAGGTGAACCGTGCTGGGCTGAAGCGTTTTTGTGTGTGTATCTCCTTGTCACACACACACACACACACACACACACACACGTGTGTGTGTGTGTGTGTGTGTGTGTGTGTGTGTTGCCACTCAGGTTTTTTTTTACCTAGATCTAGGTTTTTTTGCAGTGATCTAGGTTTCTGGGTGTGTTTTTTAATAAAAGTCCATAAATCTAGTCGTTTTTTTTATTTTTTTAAGCTAATTATTTACACATTTTTTTTCTATTCGAAGCGGTAGTAGTATTTTGAAATATACAGTGACGAACAGCTTGAGTGAACACCTGAACGGATATCAGTATACCTGCCGTACGCTTTTTGGCGAGAATCCCCCCCCCCCCCCTTTAATAAGGGCGGGGCCTATACGATTCTGACAGCCCAGAGCTACCGATTGGTTCCGTGGAGACAAAAAAGAAGGCTACGATTTAAGCTGATAATTAGGCTACCTGAGGATTAACTTTAGGGTACAGGAGGAGTAAGAAGTACACACACACACACACACACACACACACACACACACCAATAATGGCACCAATAATGTTCATAATATATATAAATGATATGCCGATGGGTATAAAAAGTTATATGAGTCTTTTTGCAGACGATGCAAAGTTAAGAAAAGTGAAGACGGAGGAAGACTGTGAAGAACTGCAAAAAGACCTGGATAGTGTATTGATGGAGCCAGTTACGGGAGATGGAATTTAACGCAAACAAATGTCATATTATGGAAATGGGGAAAAGTAAAAAAAAGGCCGAGGAAAAAATACAGGATGGGAGAAGAAAACTTAAAGGTGGTACATAAAGAAAAAGATTCAGGAGTAACGATGCAAGACACACCATCCCCAGAAAAGCATATAAACAAGTTATTTGGAGAAACCTACAGGATGATGCAAAATATAAGGGTATCAGTCCATTATATGAACAAGGAAATGATGAAGAAAATAATAAAAATAATTAAGGATATCAGAAAGTTGGAAAGAATACAGAGAATTGCAACTAAAATGGTCCCAGAACTCTCGAATATGAGGTATGAAGACAGATTGAAGGAGATGGACTTGACGACACTGGAACAAAGAAGGGAGAAAGGAGGTCTGCTCACGCTGTACAAGTTGGCAAATAAGTTTGATGAGGTGGAAAGAGATGATCTCTTCTCTACTGCGAGAACGCAGGGGGTAAGAGGACATGGAAAGAAACTTAATAAAGGAACCTGTTTGAGTGACTTGAAAAAGTATAGTTTTCCTCAAAGAAGTGTTAACACCTGGAACAGCTTGCGGGAAGGAGTGGTGGAGGCGAGCAGTGTCCACCAAATGAAGGAAAGGCTGGATGAATGTAGATATGGAGACGGGGCTATCAAAGCTTAGTTCGGGCCACCTAGAATACAAATAGGTAAATACACACACACTCATAACTCATATTGACTCTATAAGATGATGATGATGAGTGTGTGTGTGTGTGTGTGTGTATTTTCCTAGTTGTAGTTTTACAGGGCCTGGGCTTATACGCTCGTGTGGTCCCGTCTCCGTATCTATATCTGTTTTGTGGGTAAAAGCAGTGTGTGTGTGTGTGTGTGTGTGTGTGTGCTTTGAGAGAGAGAGAGAGAGAGAGAGAGAGAGAGAGAGAGAGAGAGAGAGAGAGAGAGAGAGAGAGAGAGAGAGAGAGAGAGAGAGAGAGAGAGAGATCCTATAACCAGCTGCAGTTGTGAATTACGTTTTTTTTTTATTTACTACTATATAACCATAATATTTAATAATAAATAATTTTTTTTATTTTTTACGGAATCGATGTTTTTAGGCAAGCCATCTAGGTTTTTCCATATCTAGTGAATGGTAACACTAGCCTCACTCACACACACACACACACACACACACACACACACGAGCAGCGACTAAATTACCGGAAACTCTGAGAGAACATACTTATGAAGAAAGACTGGAGAAATTGGGACTAACAACACTGGAGAGAAGAAGAGAGAAAGGGGACCTACTAGCATTGTACAGGATACAAGAGGGATTGGAGAAATTGGACAGGGAAGACCTAGTGGTAGCTACGTGACAGAAGTGTGACAAGAGGCAATGGTAAGAAACTGAAGAAGAGCGACTGTAGGAGAGACATCAAAAAATACAGTTTTCCATACAGAAGCATAACAACATGGAACGGACTTGACGAGGAGACTGTGTGTGCAAAAACGATTCATGAATTTAAAGCCAAACTGGATAATAAGCGTTATGGAGACGGGACAGCACGAGCATAGTACGGCTCTTTTCCTGTATTTCACAACTAGGTAAATACAACTAGGTAAACACACACACACACACACACACACACACACATATCCTAACCCATCATTTAATGCCATTCACATGTGGCATGCTACTGCTTGTCTTGACAGCCCACTTAGATAGCCTACAGGTTACTGCCATGATTATAAAGACGTTTAGTTCAGGATGTCCAGTACCTCGCTGAAGCACGTGATGCCAGCAATCAACATCAACACGTCCTGACACCAATAATCAAAATCATGTTGCTGTCTGAACTACTTGATAGGTGGGGAATGAAACCAATCTTTGCCTGCACTATGTTAGGTGGGGAATAAAACGAAACTTTGCCTGTACTATGTTGGGTGGGGAATGAAACCAACTACTTGATAGGTGGGGAATGAAACCAACCTTTGCCCGAACTACTTGACAGGTGGGGAATAAAACCAATCTTTGCCTGTACTATGTTGGGTGGGGAATGAAACCAACTACTTGATAGGTGGGAAATGAAACCAACCTTTACCCGAACTACATGCTTGGTATAGGGAATGAAACCAACCTTTACCCGAGCTACATGCCTGGTATAGGGAATGAAACTAACCTTTACCCGAACTACATGATAGTTGGGGAATGAAACCAACCTCTACCCGAGCTGCATGCTTGGTATAGGGACTGAAACCAACCTTTACCCGAACTACATGATAGGTGGGGAATGAAACCAACCTTTACCCGAGCTACATGCTTGGTATAGGGAATGAAACCAACCTTTACCCGAACTACTTGATAGGTGGGGAATGAAACCAACCTTTACCCGAACTACATGCTTGGTATAGGGAATGAAACCAACCTTTACCCGAACTACATGCTTGGTATAGGGACTGAAACCAACCTTTATCCGAACTACTTGATAGGTGGGGAATGAAACCAACCTTTACCCGAACTACATGCTTGGTATAGGGAATGAAACCAACCTTTACCCGAACTATATGCTTGGTATAGGGAATGAAACCAACCTTTACCCGAACTACATGATAGGTGGGGAATGAAACCAACCTTTACCTGAACTACATGATAGGTGGGGAATGAAACCAACCTTTACCCGAACTACTTGATAGGTGGGGAATGAAACCAACCTTTACCCGAACTACTTGATAGGTGGGGAATGAAACCAACCTTTACCCGAACTACTTGATAGGTGGGGAATGAAACCAACCTTTACCCGAACTACTTGATAGGTGGGGAATGAAACCAACCTTTACCCGAACTACATGCTTGGTATAGGGAATGAAACCAACCTTTGCCCGAACTACATGCTTGGTATAGGGTATGACACCAACCTTTACCCGAACTACTTGATAGGTGGGGAATGAAACCAACCTTTACCCGAACTACACGATAGGTGGGGAATGAAACCAACCTTTACCCGAACTACTTGATGGGTGGGGAATGAAACCAACCTTTACCCGAACTACTTGATGGGTGGGGAATGAAACCAACCTTTACCCGAACTACTTGATAGGTGGGGAATGAAACCAACCTTTACCCGAACTACATGATAGGTGGGGAATGAAACCAACCTTTACCCGAACTACATGCTTGATATAGGGAATGAAACCAACCTTTACCCGAACTACTTGATAGGTGGGGAATGAAACCAACCTTTACCCGAACTACTTGATAGGTGGGGAATGAAACCAACCTTTACCCGAACTACTTGATAGGTGGGGAATGAAACCAACCTTTACCCGAACTACTTGATAGGTGGGGAATGAAACCAACCTTTACCCGAACTACTTGATAGGTGGGGAATGAAACCAACCTTTACCCGAACTACATGATAGGTGGGGAATGAAACCAACCTTTACCCGAACTACTTGATAGGTGGGGAATGAAACCAACCTTTACCCGAACTACATGCTTGGTATAGGGAATGAAACCAACCTTTACCCGAACTACTTGATAGGTGGGGAATGAAACCAACCTTTACCCGAACTACATGATAGTTGGGGACTGAAACCAACCTTTACCCGAACTACATGATAGGTGGGGAATGAAACCAACCTTTACCCGAACTACATGTTTAGTATAGGGATAAACTTTGCCCGTGCGCCCTATAATAGGTGATATTTTTTTTTTTCTTCCATAAACCTAGCTGTAGCAACTCAGACGTTTGTGGAGTAAATATAAGTGTCGGCGGGGGCTATAAAGGCAATCATTTCCTGTTGTGTTTGTTGGTCTGAGTGTAGTCCGCCCGTGGTCAGCATGACAAGCAGAAGTGTGATAGGTGGGGTGAGTTGTGGGTTCTTGACTGGGCTGATCTTTATTTCTTTGATTTATTGAGTTTTGAGATTTCTTACCCATTATTTATTGGTGATTTGGCTGCCAGGGAGGAACACCGCTTCACTTACCCTTGATGTGACCTTCGGGACCATGGGCCATATTTTTAAACATTTCTGCGCCCAAGGACACATAATTTACTAGTCTTTCGTGGGAGTTTAGGGCATTTCCAGGGGTACTTTTATGACCGTGGTGGTAGTTTGAGCCTTCTTCTGTACCGTGAACCTAGAAGAACACTCATTAGAACTCAATTAACCTCCTTTTTTGGCCTTTGGAAATAGTTGGTATGAGAGGTAGGAGCATTTGACAATACCAACCCCTCTCCGGTCAGCGCCTGGGTGCTATATTTTTCTATTAGTTGAGCTTATTGCACAACAGTGTCAACAAATTCATTAAAAACGAGAAAATCTTTGCAGTTTTATGTCATCTCGATCCCTTCACAAACTTTGATCGGGTCAGATAGACTGTGTGGCCGCGGCTACAGGAACACGATCTCACCCAGCGATGTCTTTTCTTGCACTCTCCAATGTGTTTGTCTGGCAGCCTGCTCCTTAAGGTTGAAGTGAACAAATACGGGATAGATAGCCATACAAAATTTTACTTCCCACCTCATCCTTGACATTGTTCCTCCACCGGGTTGTGTAACTCGTGTTTTCCCAACAGTTTGTTTGCACAGTTCGTCAGCAGGATTCTGGGAAACCCTCTGTAATGTGGGCGGGAGGGAAGAAGGAAGGGCGCTGGCAGAGGTTATTTTGTGGCTAACTATAGGTTAGTCCACACTTTTGAGATGGAGACTTGGGAAAATGTACGTTAAAAGCAAAATATATGAGTCTAACCTTCAAAGTGACTCAGCAGAATGACAACAGAGCGTCGCGGAAAAATAAATGGCTGTAATCTGTGGCATCAACATGGTGTCTGGTGAGAAATAAAAGGACAAAACTTCACAAAAGAGCGGCAGGGCATGACGGAGTGAAGCTTTGTGCACAGTGGCCGGATGATGGGGACGGGGAGTCGATTTTACACGTGGCGGCTGGTGGGGAGAGAAGGGACAAAAGGAACCTGAAGGTTAAATTGAGGACTTCACCGTCATTTTGTTCATAATGTGAAAACAGAAAAGATTATTATGAGGAATAGGACGAACGAAACTATGTTATCTGATTGCCTGTCTGTCTGTAAGCCTGTCTGTTACTTTCTCTACCTTTCCGTTCTATTGTAATCTCTGTCTGTCTGTCGCCTTCCTATTTTCATCTCTTTGTCTCCGTTTCTATCTTGAAACTATTCCATTTCCTGTCACTTTTAACTTTTTTTCCTTTTTTTCGTACTTTCTACCCTGCCAGAGGTGTGTGTGTGTGTGTGTGTGTGTGTGTGTGTGTGTGAGAGAGAGAGAGAAGTTAAGATAAAGGCCTTCAGACAAAAAATAGTTAATCAAATTAATCTGAGGAAGAAGACAAACAAGATTAGATTAGATGATCAATTTCTACCCAGTCAAAGAAAGAAAGAAACAAAGACTCGTATCAGCTTAACACATTCAAGGTAAGCAAGACGTACCCCATCACCTGCCACGTGGGCCGGATGGGGTTCCCCTGAAGGTTAGGATGTCAAGTGTTGTGTTAACTGATCTCAGCAAATTTTATACACAAAGTGAAAATTAAACTGACGCTTGAAATGAAATATCAAATGTGCTCATTTGAATCGGTATAGGTATATACTTTTTTTTATCTACCTTACTATATTTCTTTTACAACAAAGAAGGCAACTCAAGGGCGAATAAAAGCTTCTCATATCACTGTTCCTACAAATATTATATAGTAGGAGTAGCTAGACAGGGTCGGATTCGGTTAAAGAGGTGTCTTTTTGATACTTCCCTCTTGCAAGCACTCAAGTCGTTGGAAGGAGAAAATAGACGAAAAGGATGATTGAGAGTTTAGATGCTGCTTTGGACAATATAGCCTATAGGTTTGGACAGAATACTGGTGAACTAGAGTAGAAAGGCTTGTGCAGTGTGGCTGCAGGAGTGGTGGATGCATGCAATAATGAAATTCAGAAGAGCAATGAGCATAGCATGAAAATATCAGTAACAGATAAAGGCAACTTTGTGGCAGAATTTAAACAGTTTAAGACTATCAGTAAGAGAAGGAGAGATGAGGTGAAAAGACTGACTCTACTCTCTTCAAAAGTGTGTGTGTGTGGAACCACCCACATACATATAAACACATATTCCATACATACAATAGTAAGAGAAACAACAGAGCCCTGTGAAACCCCACTGTGTATAGGATTGCTTTAAAAAAATTAGAAAGACAAGAAAGCAAACTCTTCTTAGGCACAGAAGGGAAAAATAGATGTTGAAGGCAGAGGCGAAAGAGTTTGGCCAGACAGGGTGTCAGCATGGAAGCACAATTTTGGGGGTAATTGGAGAAACTTCATCAAGTTTGTAAGGTTATAGAGAAAATACAGTTACGAAAAGTTAGGGGTCATTATTTATTTATTTTTTACATTCCCGCCTATAGCCCCGGTAGGCTTTCTTCAGGGGCCAGATGGTCAGCCCAAGCCCGTCGTGGCGCAGGCAATTTTTTTTTTTTTTATTGCGGCGCCTGTTATGCTTGGCTCATGCTGCACCCCGGAACTCATTCTTGATTCACTGGACTGTTTCTTCTAGAGTCCGGGCTGGTGGGTGGTCTTCCGGACAACGTGTGGGTAGTCTTTGGACGGTATTCTTAGAGGCTTCCACCCCTCACATCAACTATTTCCAAAGGCCGAAAAGCAGATTAATCGGGTTCTTATAAATGTTTTTGAAGGTTCATGGTACAGAAGAAGGGTCAAACTGCCACCAGGGCCATAAAAGTACCCCTGGAAATGCCCATAACTCCTAGGACAGCCTTGTAAAATATGTGTGCTTGGGCATCGAAATGTTTAAGAATACAGCCCTTAGGCCACTCGGTAACTGAAAAATCCCAGGTGGTAGAGCGGGGATTTGAACCGACGTTGTCCATGTCGTGGTGAATGTGACCCCAGCACGCTAACCACTCAGCCACCTCCTATTAAGCATAGTTATTTATCTATTCTGTATTATATATTTAGTAAATAACCACAGATGGCACACAATTAATCAATCAATCAGTGGGGGCATACGCCGGGGAGCGCGTCGCCTCGCCCACCCTACAATGCCAAGCCCGAGGGTCCCTCCAGGCGAGTCTCCATGCAGGCCCCCTTCCCAACCTGAGTACCTCCCGGCAGGATCTATCGACTTGCTCAAGCCATGAATTTCATGGGCGTCCCCGTGGCCTCCTCCACTCAGGATTGTCTCTTACAGAGACAACCCAATGAGCAGGATCAGCTTCAGGGTAACGTGCCACGTGCCCGTATATAGCCTGGCAGGTAATATATGTCGAATCAGTCTCACGGAATAGTCGCCAGTTTTACACAAAGTCATTCCAACGATATCCCATGATTCTGCATAGACATTTATTACCAAAGACATCAATCCGCCTCTGCATTTAGTGTCCATGTCTCACAACCATAGAGGAAGTCAGGGAGCACAAGGGTTTTGAAGATCCGGATCTTTGTCCTTCTGCATAGTTATCGACAATGCCATATACTCATGTTTAGCGAGTCCATAACACCGTCGGCCAGACCAATCTGCCAAAAGACTTCCTGGCGAGACTCACCGTTGTTATGAACTACTACCAAGATACGTGAAACTTTCTGAAATCTCAACGTCCTCACCTCACGCATGAACAGACTGTACTGTTTCATCTACCAAGCCTCCAAACACCTGTACCTTGGTCTTGGCCCAGGAGACCTGCAGTCCTCGTGCAGTGCCTCGAGAGCCATCACCAAAACCTCCAGCAACTCTGCCAGGATTACTGCATCATCGGCAAAAACAAGGTCAGTGACCCTGGTATTGCCGATGGATGCTCTGCAATGACTCTGGTCCACAACTCTGCCCAGTACCCAGTCCATACAAGTGTTGAAATGTGATGGGGCAAGGACACAACCCTGCCTCACCCCCGCATTCATGGGAAAGAAGGTGGACAAGCCCCTCAATTTTGAGCTTGTCTCCCTCCCCTGCTTTGCCACATGATGGTGTTAACCCTTTCCCGGGAACTCATAGAAATAGTGGAGGTATCAAAAAACCCTCTTAATATGTTAAAATTGAGGATTTTCTAAGACACTTTTACTCTTGAAAAAAAAAAAAAATAATAATAATAATATTTGACACACCCATCCATTGTAAAGTTGGATTAAAGAAGTACCCGTGCAGGCTATTTGCCCAATTTGCTGGTATTCACCCAAAACCCCCTAAATACCAGCATGTAGTACAACTATTTAGCTATGTGCTATAAGGTTTTGGTAAACTTGCCTCCATTGTGTTAGGTGTGGGTGGGGTGAGAAGAGGAGCAATTTTATGGAAATTCACTCATTTTTGACTCTCAGCCCACACTGGCACATTCTCTCGCTCCCAGCTAGCTGCCAGGTAAACTAAAGAGCTGTGATTGGCTGGAGTGTGTGATGAAAGATGCTTCTATTGGCTGAGACAGACTCCATGTACACGTTATCACCGGGTGGCGGGAAACGCTTGTGAAAACATGTGTTTTTGGTATCCCGACCAGGCTTTCGCACAGCAAAGGGTTAAACACTGGCCATTCCTCTATATTACCCAAAGATCCTTTGCTGCTTGATCTTTATTCATTTTACACTTCAATGTTTCATGTAACCCAGGGCTGTCTCAGTGTTATCTTTGGCTCCTCCGCCTTCAGAAATTTCCTTTCTTTTGGCACAACTTCAGCTCCTCTTTGTACCAAGAAAGGCCCCAACTAACCTTCCCTTAAAAATAAATATTACACATAAAATTTTGAAAAGTAGGTATAAAAAAGATGCCACTGTTGGCATGCATCACAGTCTACAGCTATGCCTATACAGTTGAACATTCCTGGCATTACACTTCATCTTTCACATGGTTCCCTGACATCTCTTACTTAACTTTTTGGTGATCACTTTTTCTCTTCCTTTCCACATCACTTCATTTCTTGACAGGTCCTTTCCTAGTTTTGTGAGACATACAATTTTCATGCAATATTCTCTTACATTTTCCTTTACTAAAGTATCTTTTAACAAAATTATCAACCTTTTTATTTTTGTTTTAATTCCATTTCAGTTTCTGCGAGTCTCACATCTTTTAAACCCATGACATTCTTAGACATTTTCGATCCATGTAAAACTGTGAAGCAAATCAAGACACGCATGGGTGTAATGTGAAAGGGGATAATAGTGCGACTACACTCATCGCTCCCCAGAGGCTGAAGATGCCACTGTCACCTCTCCATCAGACAGTTCCTCCTCCCTTTCACAGCTCTCTGACACCACCTGTATGAGGCTTTGCTGCCGCTTGCCTTGAACTTCACCGGGCAGTTGCAGGTTCTCAGCTGTCACTCTTCTTGTCTGCAGCAGGTCATCATCTGAGTCACTGTCACTAGTCTCCTCCCCTGAATTGTGGATGCCTTGCCCATCATCCCCTCTGTCCTTGGGTGCTCCTTGCCCCAACAGGAGGTTCTGTTAAGTGGGACACAAAACAGACAATGGTGAGCTACTGTACCACAAAATATGAATGGCTTTAAAATCTTGCTGTATAATATATGGATAACAAGCTTGTCTATCTATAAATTATTACATCTATCTATCTATACCTCCGATGCCTTGCTCCGTCACGGGAACTTCCCTCCAGGTGGTGGCTGCAGCAGAAATGTCTCCATCTCTCCCTGTTCTAGCACTCCCTCTCAGCACACTCAATCCTGCTACTTCCAACTCTCTCGCTCCAATACTCACTCACCCTACTGATCCATTTCACAGGTGGTCTTCCCCTGACACCCCCTCCCTCTTCACTAATTCATTTTATCCCTTTCTCATCACATGTCCAAATCATCTCAATGCACCATGCTTCACCCACTCCACATTCTACTCCTTTCGTGGTCACACCCATACCAAACCGCTCATACACGCTTTCATTACTTTCTCCATCCCATCCTGAAACACCACATGTACGTCTTATAGAACTCATTTCCACTGCACGTATTCTCAATTGCTGTGTTGCATTTCATGTCCACGTCTCTGACGCATATGACAGAGTTGGCAGGATAATACTGTTCCTTATCCTCCTCTTTACCTCCATGCTCACACTTCTTCCTTTTCATAACTCTCTCCAATCCACCCACCACCTGTCTGCCCTTCACTGCTCTTGCCCTCACCTCACCTTCCCTACTGCCATGCTTACATAAAACAGTCCCTTAATATTTAAACTCAGTCACCTCCTCCATTCTCTCCTCCCCTAATCTTATCCTACACTTCATTGTACCCTCTGCTCTAACTCTGTAAAGCTTTGCAAAATCAATGACCTGTTCTCTCGCCCTCTCAAATACCATAACCTTACTCTTTCCAACATTCACTCTCAGCTTTCTCCTCTTACACACCCTGTCAAACTCATCCACTATCCTCAGCAGCGTCCCCTCATTCTCTGGCAACAACACTGTATCATCTGCAAACAGGCCCACAACCAATGACTCCTCCATACCTCTCACTTTCAGCCCTGGACCAAGCTCCCCCACTCTGGGTTTCATTTCTCTCATACAACCATACAACAAACAACAATGTATGCTTGACTCAATTCACTTAAAACTTATTACATACTTCTCATTAACTAAAGTGACAAATTTTTACTGCAAGGAAATTATTAAAGCTTCAACAAACAACGATGTATGATTGACTCAATTCACTTAAAACTCCATGATAACTAATGCCATAATATTACTTCATATTCTATACTACAGAGGGATGCAATTCACAGGCTGAAGAGGTTATAGGCAAAGGATATTGTTACTTCAATATAAAATATCTCTTACAGCTTCAAACAGGAAAGTGACACAATGAATTTAGAATATCAGTGACTGACATATGTGCTAAGTACTGCATTCTCAATATACATTATAATTCAAAAGTAACTTTACTTTTTGTGCATCTCAACTACTATTTTTAATACAATGAGGCAATTTCTCCTTTCTCTTTGACTCAAGCAGCAGGAGACTAACCATCTCTACAACTCTGGCATCATCATCTGTGTTCTCGACACTGAGATGGTGCAGCTGCTGTGGAGGCTGGGACAGTAGCTGCTCAGTGGACCGTTGAAACTCTGGCAAGAAGGTCTGTAGTTGGTCCAGCAGGGGACTCCTGGCTACCTGTACATCAGCAGGTGAGGAAATAGCTTATCATTTGTATGATACGATGTCTTTTTTCTTGCAGGTAGCAAACACCTTCTTTGCTTTTAAAGTGTTCAGTTAGGCCAAATACTATTGGTTATTATACGTAGCTAATGTCTGACTATACTGAGACAAACATTCATTCAGCTGTTCTATGCATATTCATAACAATCTTTGAGTGGAGCACTGTGCCCTTGACTTCAAGCTGACAAAGAGACCAATAATATGCAAACAAAAAATATTAAGGGTTATGGAGAGTAATCATCATAATTATTGTCAACATTACCTACTTTAAAAGTTCGTGGCTTGTCCTGTGGAGGTCGTCTGTCAGGTTGTTTCAGCAGGTTCTCCACCACACTCTTGGTGCCTGAAACAAACCACACATGCAGGTCACTCCTAGGGTGGTGGTGGTGATGGTGGTAGGAATGAACATCTACATCTAAGTCATAGTGAACGTAGCATCATACCGGAAGATCACCTGTTTCAGAAAGTGACTCCACTTTTTGGAAACCAGTAGTTTTCAAGTTTTGACCAATATTCACAATAACCAAACCTGTCTGTCCAACTATTAACCTGCAGGATAGTGACCTACCGCCTCTGAATAAGTAATCCATAGACACTAAACTAGTAATCTATCATCACCAATCTAGTTACATAACCTACTAAATAAATGACTCGGCTCCACCAGCTCTCCAGTGCAGCACAGTTCAGACAGCATGGAAGTACAAGTGGCACCTGCACCTGTTCACCCGTAAACATAAATTTTCATACTCATGAACGGAAGAACTGATGTGCATATTTTAGGGCTGGGTCCACATACAAATACTCATACTGAAGTACCGGCATACTCTTTGATAAATTTGTACTCATACTTGTGCTTGGGGTAAAAAAAATTGCTTAATGTACTTGAAATAGTACTTAGACCCATAGACTCAATAAGTTGGCAGGTACGTACTTAAATAAATACACTCAACCCTTGATATCCCAGATATTGGATTGGTTGGACAAAATCCAGGAGCCAGCAATTGTCAGACATATGCCAGGTCAAGTCTGGGAATTGAAATAGAATCCAGGTAAAAAATATTGGACTCAGTAAGTCTGGCAGTTGCTTGACATATGCCTGGCCAAGTTTAGGCATTGAAACAAAAGTCTTCCCATACAATAGATTCCTTCCCCTGCTTAGTGTCTGCAACACCCGCTAGGTGGCCGCATGGGTGCTGGACATTTTGTTTATTGTAGTCACGTGTTGTTAAGCAGCTGTACTGTGACCTTACATTCGGATATAACGGACAAGGTCAGAGGGTCAAATCCTTGGGAACTGACCGAGAATAGTTTTTGAACCAACCGCACTTGGCAACTACAATAGTGTCTGCTAGCCACCTCGCCCTCCTCCCTTTATCTGCTGTCCCATCCTTTGGTTAGTGTAGTCTTTTTCAGCTCACCCGATGAAATGTATTTTCCTCCTTGTGGTTCCCATTCAAATGAACATATGTACACCACAAGAAAGTCTTATGCATCAATCCAGGACGCAAATGTAGTGGAAAATAGCCAAGTGCTTGTGAGTGTCGGTACTGACACAGCTTAAGGGGGTCAACAACTGTATTCTTTAGGGTATTATATGCCACTCTAAGGATGCTTTTTAGAGTGAGTCAATTTAACCTATCGTCATTAATTTGTTCAAATCTCAGGATCATACTATTCAGTGACAAAAATGTATAGCAATGATGAGAATACTATAAAATCTACCAGAAATAGTGTCAAACACCAGAGTTCGGTAATAAAATCTTAATTTGTCAGAATTGGTAATCATATTGATGATATGCAAGTTAAAAACTATCACATAAAAAGTATCAACCACCAGTGATTAATCAGAGAAATTGCAATAACGGTAAAAAAATCTTGAAATACATATACAGAACTGAATACCAGGAATCATACCTGTGCATTCAGATTAGAAGTCAGGGCAGCCTGACTTCTTTTCTGAAGGCCTGGGTTTGATCCCCGGTGTGGTGTCATGCTCAGTCCCTTTGTAGTGAGTTGTCCCAAATTGATCTGTGCATGTGCTGGTTTTGTTTACAAACACAGTGTGGACAAATTTTGACACTGTACCAGGTACCATGTCGGCAGCCGCCTGCCTGTCGGGAGATGTCCCACCAAAGATTTATTTTTATTTTTATAAAAGTAAATGATGACGTGTTATATATAGTCCTTAACTCATTAAGCAATGAAAGGTACTACTATTTTCACCAATTTATTTGATTTACTCAGCAAACAACTAAATTTTGATTACTAAACACTACTCAGTGATTAGCCTCACAGTTGTTTTTTTTTGCCAGAAAACAGCCACAAAAACACTATAGCAAATGCATTGCAGATATTGCATTGCGTGATGTCTGTCAGGACAAATAACAAACACAGCAGCGTAGATCGTTCAGCCATCTCCATATCTATTTAGAAGCCAACAGGACCTAACAGATAGAAACCTAACACCACACTAATTGCAACCTATTGCTGCTGGGAAAGTAACCACTCACCACTAAAACAGTAGCCTATTGCAGCTAAAATAGTAAAAAAGGGTAAATTGGGGGCATACACCACAGCTGTGCATGGCCTCGGTGCTCATCTCCGTCACACTGGCCCTTGAGCCTGTGGTGAGAATGAAGCCATTTAATACCCCGGGATGCAGGGTAAGTCTGACCACTCGGCTACAAAATTACAGTCCCTATTAAACCCATTAGCTACCCCTGATGCTGCTCCCTGTGAACCACCTGGGCCTGACTTGACCGCCCCTGCTGCCATAATACAATGTGGTTGGGAGCGCTCATAAACTTTACACATTAATATTTAGAAAGTCTCTAGTTTTCCACAAGTTATTAGTCACTGCAGCGCATTCACTGAAATAAAATCGACCCACAATCAGTATTAAGACAATTTACAGTTTTACCCAACCAATGATTTTCTCACGCGGTTCATGTTTTTCTGGTGATAGATGTAGTGAATTGCACGATTTTGTACCTCATTTCCGTCGCAAATGTCTACTTTTCGAGTTTTGCCTCTTCAAGTTATACCTATCCCCTGCCCTAAACGATCTTGGGGGACCTGTGGGAACACGGGTTTTTTTGGGACGGGGGCACTTCTGGAATTATATCCCTGAGGGCCCCTGTGAAAACCCTGGTGGTCCCCTAGGGGGCCTACCCTGCGGGACACTCACTGCCGTCCCCCGTCACAGCCAGCAGGTCCGAGGACGTGTTTACGGGCGCCGCCATGATGGACACACACACACACACACACCAGCGTTACCAGATTATCGTACTCTGAACATCGTATTTTCCTGTTTCTGACCCGTAACAATTGTAGAAAAACATCGATAATTAACCATCTGAACTCTAATTGTATGTGTATATCGTTATCAGTGTAGGCTCGACAGTTTTGGGCCTCAAGCAGACGAAAAAAGTATGCCGAGTACGACAATCTGGTAACGTTGACATACACACACACAAACTCTACCTTGATAGAGCGAGTACCGTCGGACAACCTAAGATGTGGACGCCATTATTGGCCCTGTTATTCGCCGCGCTTTTCAAACACTCGCACATGCTCTCTCTTGTATTTCTGTTTTACAGCCTTACGGGTCCACTGATACTGAGCACACTTGTGTCAGACCTGCACACCTTGCCTCCTAACCCAAGTCCAAAGCCTTTTGCAAGTCTGAAGAAACTGTTAGAAGAGCATCGATCACAAGTGCAATAGACCTTTGCGAAAACCAAACTGCAGATTTAGCAAAAGTCCAGCACACTCTGCATATTTATAGAAGCGCTTTGCCAGCAAT
Organism: Eriocheir sinensis; assembly: GCF_024679095.1. Classification (NCBI taxonomy): domain Eukaryota; kingdom Metazoa; phylum Arthropoda; class Malacostraca; order Decapoda; family Varunidae; genus Eriocheir; species Eriocheir sinensis. The sequence goes on from NC_066570.1 coordinate 8,154,470, forward strand.
CGCTCGAAAACTTTAGATTAAATAAGCGTTGGTGTTACTCTGCGAGTCAGTATTGGTGATATCTTTCAATAAGACCTTTGAGGATTGATTGATTGATTGATTGATTGATAGTTTATTGTTGCAAGTAAAACAACAAAGGAGAAGGGAGGAGCATGCCAGAGCAGTCACATTACCAATCCTTTAAGAGGAAAAACATTCAGACCTGATCAGTTTTCGATAAATCACTTACAATTTTGGTGCCAGCTAGTAGAGCAACACTTTTTTTTAAAAGAGAAATAACTCCATTAGGATCAATGCTGCCATAAGAATCAAGTTCAAGCAAAAGACATTTAAATCTCACCGGACCGAAATGCTATTGATGCCAATTTTTAGAGATCGAACAGGACAGCTTGTTATAACAAGAAAATCATTAATGAACAACAGAGTGGGAGATAGAACAGAGCCCTGAGGGACACTATTAGTAGGATTAAGGGAAGAACTGACCATCTACCACGTACAGCAGAGATAGCTTGGCCAGAAAGGAAACTGAAAATGAAAGTACAGAGAGGGAAAGAATATCTGTAGGAAAGTAGTTTGGAAAGCAAAGATTTGTGCCAGTCGATCTCTGTCAAAAGTTTTCAAGATGTCTAAGGCAACAGTAAAAGTTTCACTAAACTGTCAAAGAGGGGATGACCAGCAGGAGGTAGGTAGTTAGGAAAGCCTGCAGAAGATCATCAGTAGGATGCCCCGCGCGGAACCCATACTGGCAATCAGATAGGAGGTCGGAAGTTGATAGGTGTTTCTGAATCTTTTAGTTAAGGATTGATTCAAGAGCTTTAAAAAGACAGGAAGGTAATCTACAGGAATAGGATGGTAGTTTGAGGGATTGGAATGGTGGGCAGGTGGTGGCGCTGGTGACGGTCAGGCGTGTCTGGGAGGGCTCCTCAACTTTCGTTATAAAACCAATTATTTTTCATCTTTGACATAATTTGAGCATGACGGATCGGCGGGAATCGAGGAGCAGCGTAAGAAGAGAAAGGGGTGGCAGTGTAAATAAGCCAAGGAACGGTGGAAATAACCCGAGTGAGTGGCGGCGTAACCAAACTTCGCCCTGAGCCCCGCCAGGCCTGCCAGCCCCGGCAGGACGGTGAGGCCTGGGATTGCAAGTGTGGACACTGGAGAGGTGGTTGAAGACGATGATAAGGCCATCCAATGTGAGGTATGTGAACTTTGGTTCCACACAATTTGTGAAAATATACCTGATGAGGTTTATGACTACATGACTGGGGCCAGTGATCAGCTGTCATGGAACTGCAGTCACTGCAAGAGAGGGCTTGAGTCTTGAGTCTATTAATCCCAAAAAGCGGTGTCCGCTGTCCAGGGATGCAAGCTTCGGTGTGCCTGGCTTCTACAGGCACTTTAGGGAGGGTGGAGGCAGCAGTGTTAAACTGGAAAGCCTTAGCCTGGAGCAAGCTGCCAGGCATGATGAACTGGTGATTAAAATGACAGAGATAGCAGATGTAGTAGATAATGACCATCAAAAGAGTGAGGAATTAGAGTCAAGGCTGGGAAATCTGGAGGCCAGGCTATTGACCCTGGAAACTAACAAGACTACAATAGATTTGCCTGAGTTGTCTGAGACTCACAAAGAACTGAGCGGCATGAAGTAACAGATAGAAGATACTCGTAAAGTAATGAGACAATAATTATTCAATATGAAACAAGAGGAAGCAAGGAGAAATAATCTAGTCATTCATAACCTTAGAGACAGTGCAGAGAACGATACTGAGACTAAGGTGAGGGACTTAAAGATTTCCTTGAAATAGCTAAGATTTGTGGTGCTAACATCCTGGAGGGTGACATATTGGACTGTCGCCGTCTGAGAAGGAGAGTTCCCGAATCCGAACCTAGAAAAGACAGACCAGTTCTCATAAAGCTATTATCGGAAGAAAATAAACGGCAGTTATCTTTGAGACTGGGTATGTGGAGAAAAATCAAGGTCCAGGTGATGCTGCAACTGGAAAACCATTGATCTTGATCTTGATTTATTATCCTTCAAGAAGCAAAAAACCTGAACTCCCAACTACCAGCAGGTTCCCAGTCCAAATGGCTGGTCAAAGGACCCCCTGGAATATGAAACTTCCGAAAATGACCAGAGAGGCAGAAGCCTCAGCCCCACAGTAATATCCTATCAGTCAGTACCCAGTACCTCAGATCATCCAACATCTAGTATTAAAGATTTTGGTATTGAATATGCAAAATCAGGGCAAGCTAAGTGTAGGAAATGTTTATTGCTTATGCCTAAGAAAGGTGACCGCTCCAATCCCTCAAACTACCGCCCTATAGCTTTACTTTCATGTATATCTAAAGCTTTTGAATCAATCCTTAACCAGAAGATTCAAAAGCACCTTTCCACTTTTAACCTTCTATCTGATCGCCAGTATGGGTTCCGCAAGGGGCGTTCTACTGGCGATCTTCTTGCTCTCTTAACTTACTCTTGGTCATCCTCTCTTAGCCGTTTCGGTGAAACTTTCTCTGTTGCGCTAGACATATCGAAAGCCTTTGATAGAGTCTGGCACAAGTCTTTGCTTTCTAAACTGCCCTCTTTCGGATTCTATCCCTCTCTCTGTTCTTTTATCTCCAGTTTCCTTTCCGGCCGTTCTATCTCTGCGGTGGTAGTCAGTCACTGTTCTTCCCCTAAACCTATCAACAGTGGTGTTCCACAGGGCTCTGTCCTATCACCCACTCTTCCTGTTATTCATCAATGATCTTCTTTCCATAACAAACTGTCCTGTCCACTCATACGCCAATGACTCCACTCTGCATTATTCAACTTCTTTCAATAGAAGACCATCACAACAGGAAGTACACAACTCCAGACTGGAGGCTGCAGAATGCTTAACCTCAGACCTTGCTATCATTTCTGATTGGGGCAGAAGGAACCTTGTGTCCTTCAATGCCTCAAAAACTCAATTTTTCCACCAATCAACTTGACACAATCTTCCAAACACCTATCCCCTATTCTTCAACAACACTCAGCTATCACCTTCTTCAACACTAAACATCCTCGGTCTATTCTTAACTCAAAATCTCAACTGGAAACTTCACATCTCCTCTCTCGCTAGTTCAGCTTCCTCGAGGTTGGGCGTTCTGTATCGTCTCCGCCAGTTCTTCTCCCCTGCGCAGTTGCTATCCATATACAGGGGCTTTGTCCGCCCTCGTATGGAGCATGCATCTCACGTGTGGGGGGGCTCCACTCACACAGCTCTTCTGGACAGAGTGGAGGCTAAGGCTCTTCATCTCATCAGCTCTCCTCCTCCTACTGATAGTCTTCTACCTTTTAAATTCCGTCACGATGTTGCCTCTCTTTCTATCTTCTATCGATATTTCCACGCTGACTGCTCTTCTGAATTTGCTAACTGCATGCCTCCCCCCCTCCCGCGGCCCGCTGCACACAACTTTCTACTCATGCTCATCCCTATACTGTCCAAACCCCTCATGCAAGAGTTAACCAGCATCTTCACTTTTTCATCCCTCACGCTGGTAAACTCTGGAACAATCTTCCTTCATCTGTATTTCCTCCTGCCTATGATTTGAACTCTTTCAAGAGAAGAGTATCAGGACACCTCTCCTCCCAAAATTGACCTCTCTTTCGGCCACCTCTTTTGATTCTTTTTTAGGAGCAGTGAGTAGCGGGCTTTTTTTTTATTATTGTTTTACTTTTTTTGTGCCCTTGAGCTGTCTCCTTTGTTGTAAAAAAAAAAAAAGTAAGGGGGAATTGAAGCTTTATCAACAAGTTTTTAATTCTCAACACGGGTGCTTTTATAAACACTACTATCACATTCTTTGTTTGTTTAAGTCATTCAAGAATGCCAGAATTGCATGTAATGTGATATCCAAGCCGAAGATGTGGATGGTCTGGAGGATATGAATACAGGAGTGCTGCATATGATTGGTGAATATATAAGTAAATATAGCTATGATCTTAAAGGATTGCCAACTAAAATAAAAAGAAATGTGCAGCGAAAATTAAGTAAAGTTAAGCCTCACGTACCTTCAACTTTCAATAATGCTGAGCAAGTACTTGTCCACATGGCCAAGCCATACATAACGGTGGTTTATACAAATGCAGACACATTGACCTCAAACAAATTATCTGAACTGAAAGCAAGAATACCTGACATGATGCCCCATATCATTGCCATAACTGAGACAAAGCCAAAGGATTTCAAGGAAAGGTTAGCCCCAGATTTTACTGTTGAACGTTTTATACCATACTTTTGTAATCTTGCACCTGGCGAGGGCAGGGGTATAATTCACTCAACAAATCAGTATCGCACATTTCCACATTACCATCTTTTAACGAAGCTGCTTTCCTTGAGATACAACTATGAGAAGTTGATAAGTTATTACTTGGGTGCATATATAGAAGCCCTAATTCTTCAGACATTAATAACTCGGCCTTAATTAATTTGATACAAACAGTTTGTCATGGCTCTTATTCACATATATGCCTGATGGGAGATTTTAATTTGCCACACATCGACTGGGACCTCCTGACATCTTCTGGACCAGCGAACTCGTATGAATGTGAATTTATTCAAGGTGTTCAAAATGTTTCTATACCAACATGTTAACCAACCAACCAGAGCAAGCGGAACTGATAATCCTTCACTCTTAGACTTAATATTAACTAATGAAGAAGGTATGGTATCTGACTTACAGTTTTCTGCACCTCTCGGCCCTAGTGATCATGTATTACTACTCTCTTTCAAATACCACTGCTATACAGATATGACCAAACCTAAAAAAATATTCAGGTACAATATTGGTAATTATGATGCTATGAGACAAACCTTAACTGAATCCGATTGGGCAGGTAGATTTGAGGAGAACACTCTTAACTTAAATACTGAAGATACCTGGCAAATAATTAAAAGTAAGCTTTTGGAACTAAGAAATGAATTCGTACCATCCATGATGACTGGTTGTAAACTTAACTGGAATAATGTTTGCCCATGTATGCAGAGATACGAGAACTACTCCAAAGCAAGAGAAGGGCTTATCGTAAATGGATAGCACACCGATTTCGGGCTGACACTGACCTTTACTGGCTTGAGTACTTACGGGTAAGGAACAAATGTAAACAGAACTGTCGTAAAGCTAAACGTAATTATGAAAAACAAATCGCAGCACAGGCTAAGACTCAACCCAAATCATTCTGGAAATTTACCAAGAACAAATTAAAAACTAAGTGTGGAGTGTCACCATTGTTGGCAAATCCCTATGACCCCAATAGCTTATGTCACGATGATCAGGGAAAAGCAGAAATATTGCAAATACAGTTTAGTTCAGTTTTCAGCAAAGAGCCAGTTGGCCCAGTATCTCAACCACCGCCTGTACATGTTGAGCGACCAACTCATCCCCTTACCATATCTGAATCTAGTGTTCTTAAGATGTTAACATCAGTTAAAATAGATAAAAGCTGTGGTCCTGATGAAATTCATCCAAGAATTATTAAGGAACTCACTACCTAATTGGTCAAGCCTATATCCATATTGTATCGTAAGAGCGTTGAACTGGAAGAAGTACCACTAGACTGGAAGGAAGCATTAACCAAAAAAACTACCCTTAAATTATCGACCAATAAGCCTTACTGCAATATTATGCAAGATACCCGAATCTCTTATTCGTGAAACTATTATTAGTCACCTTATTATTAACAAAATTCTTTCTAAACACCAATATGGCTTCATACATGGACGTTCAACAGTGTTTGAATTATTGCACTATTTGGAACATTGTTCTGGAATAAAGTCCAGAGGAGGAGTACTTGATGTCGTATACCTGGACTATGCCAAGGCTTTTGACTCTGTCCCTCACCTCCGTCTCCTTTGCAAACTTGAGAGCTGTGGAATACAGGGCCAGATTATCTCGTGGATTACTACTTTTTTGCAGATAGGTATCAATCAGTGGTTGTAAATGGGGAAAGATCATCTGCAGCCCATGTCTTGAATGGAATTCCACAAGGTATTGTCCTGGGACCTATCCTTTTCATAATATATATAAATGACCTGCCTGAAACAATCAGTTCACCATTATACATGTTTGCAGATGACGTCAAGATCTTACAGCAAATAACAGAGAGATATGATTCTATTCAGCTCCAAAATGACTTAACCCTTTCCATCTGTGACGCGGACGTCGGCGTCACAGTATGGAAAGGGTCAAGAGGAAATGGAAGAGGATTAATCCTCTTCTAAATCTTTCAATCCTCCTCTAAATTCTTCTTAATCCTCTTTCATTTCCTCTTAAGAGGTTTAGAAGAGGATTAAGAGGAAATGGAAGATTAAGAGGTTTAAAAGAGGACTAACCCTTTTCATACGGTGACGCCGTCAGACGTCCATCGGATGCCGACGTCGGTGTCGCTGGAGTGAAGGGGTTAAACAACTTGCAGCAGTGGTCTGATACTTGGCTGCTAAGAGTTAATCCACCAAAATGCAAAGTTCTTACATTGGGGTCTCCTAGAAATGTTGTATATGAACATTGTTATTATATAAATGATGAACAATTAGAGCGTGTAGAAGCAATAAAAGATCTTGGTGTTATAGTGGACTCTGAACTGAAATTTGAGCAACATATTTTCGGCAAGATCAAGATTGCTAACTCGATGATGGGGCTTATTCGCTTGTATTTTCGTACCTTGGTCAAGATATATTTAAATGGCTATATACAGCCTTCGTCCGCAGTCACCTAGAATATGCCCAAGTTATTTGGTCACGTAGATACAGGAGCCTAGAAAGTAAAATTGTACAGGTGCAAATAAGGGCCACAAAGATATTTGATGGACTTGGACATTTTGAGTTTTCTGACCGTAGGCACCTTGACTTACCAACTTTGAAGTATCGGCGCCTAAGGGGAGATACGATTGAAATGTGGAAACACTTCAGTGTATATGAACAGGAAGTACTCTCTCCATTGTTCACACCTCTGGACAGGCCAAGCCATCAACACAACAGACAACTCTTTCAGCACCGCCCCACTGATGGTGTGTACGGACCACAGAGTAATGACTTCTTCTTCAGAGCAGTTAAAATGTGGAATCGGCTCCCTTCTGAAATAGTTGAGGCTCAAACAATTAACGCATTTAAATGGTCGGGTCAAACTGCAGTTTGACCCGACCATGTCACCACCCTCAGTTAACTTATGCAACATCATACGAGCTCAGCATGGAGTCGTTTCATTCGACTGGTCTGTGAAACGTACTTAAGTGTACTTAAGTTTAAGTGTATGTAGGTGTATTTCCAGCTGGAAGAAAAATTAGCTGTTGAAAGGCAGAGACAGAAGCGTTTGACCAGGCAGAGTGTCAGCATGGGAGCACAGTTTTTAAAGGCAATAGAAGGCACTCCATCAGATCCATAAGCCTTCTGAGGAGTGAGGCCAGAGAGGGCACAGAACACATCACTCTTATGAATATTAATAACAGACCTAGTGGAGTCAGAGGGAGGAGGAGTGGGAGAAATATGCCCTGAATCGTCCCAAGTGGAGTTTTTTGAGAAAGTTTAGTTCAGCCTTAGAGACAGATGTGACGGCAGTGCTGCCATCTGGACTAAGGAGAGGTAGGAAAGATGAAGAAGTAAAATCATTTGAGATATTTATGGCTAGATGCTGGAAATCTCTGGAAGAATTAGAGAAAGCAAGATTTTGGCATTTTCTATTGATGAGTTTTTGGTTAGTCGGAGAATAGATTTAGCATGATTCCAGGGAAAAAACTGGTAGAGATTATACAAAATGCCTAATCTCAAAGAGCTGTAATAAGAGAGGAGATGTGAAGTTTCCAGCTAAGATTTTAAGCTAAGGATAGGTAAAAAATGTTTATTTTGGGAGAAGGAGACAGTTGAGTATTATTGAAGAATAGGGGGTAGGTGTTTGTTAACCCGTCCGCTGCGATTGGCATGGATTTGGCTTTCACTATTAGCTTGGTAACATATACTCCCAGGCCTTTCTCTGCCCCTGTGGTGGATAGTGGAGTGTTTCCCATGTGGTATTGGTGTGCTGGATATCCCCTCCCAAGGTGCATGACTTTTATATTTTTTTCATTGAATTGTAGCAGCCACTTTTGTTCCATTCCTGTAGCTTGGTGATGTCTTCTTGTAGGAAATCCGCAGTCAAGGGGTTAAAGTGTCGAGTTGACAGGTGGAGATTTTTTAGTTATTGAGGCATTGAAGGACACTAAGTTTTTTCTGCCCCATTCAGAAATGATGGCAATGTTGGAGGTCAAGCGTTCTGTAGCGCCCAGCCTTAAGTCATGTAATTCCTGTTAGGAGGGACTTATGTTAAAAAAAAGTTGAATAATGAAGAGTAATCAGCATTCAGTGGATAGAACATTATTTTATTGAAAGATCATTAATGAACAGTAGAATTAGTGGGGGATAGAAGAGCCCTGCAGACCACCACTATTCATAGGTTTTGGAGTAGATCAGTAATAGTTGGGAGTAATTTCTATAGCTACATGTGACTGCAGTGCTCATTTCCATTGTATTGATCTTTTGAGCCAGTATACCTTCCCCAGGTTTCCCCAGGTAACCCATTTATTGACCACCTTGCAAGGATGGATGAATAACTGGGTGAACTGCATGCAGATTATCTGGGCCGGGATTCCAACCCGTGCCCATAGATTTATAGCTATAGTCCGACATGGCAATGTAGTCAGTTTGGGTGGGGCCTGCTCGGGAAGTTCCCTGGCCATAGCGCTGCCAAATCCTATTTAATGTATACAGAGTATATGATCTGCAATTTTGAATAGTACGTAGATATATGAGAGAGAGCAATGTATTGGGGGTGATGCAGCAGTGCTGTGAAGAGGTTCAGGCCTCACCCAAACTGATTTCATATTTGTCTGACTATAGTCCTGTTACCCACTGCACTATTGAGGCACATATATATATATAAAAAAAAAATTACATATACAGGTAACTCTCGATTTACACGAGTATTGTGTCCTTGAAGAGGTCGCGTAAAACAAAAACAATGTAAATCAAACAAGAGGTAGGTTTCTATCGAAAAATAGATATTCACTTCATTCAGTGGAGAGAGAGAGAGAGAGAGAGCGAGAGAGCGAGAGAGAGAGAGAGAGACTATCCATATCACTGAGATATCCACTCAGGCACTCAGCCTCACTCATGTGAGGAAGTAATGAGGGACACCATGAGCGACTGGCTGGTATTGGTGCCAGTACCAAGCCATCTGGTACCGGTACCGAGCAGTCTGGTACCAGTACCATACCATATAGCTGGTACCGTTAGTACCGGTACTGGTACCGGTACCTGCCCACCCCTATTGTTGAGTAGCGTGGCAGCGTGGGTACTGTATTGTTGTTCAAGTGGCGCACGGGAAGAACTGAGCTCAGCTGTGTGGCCGCAGTTCCGTGTGAGTCCAGTTGCATAAGACATCTGGTGGCCACTCCATAAAATATTGCGTATAAGTAAAAAAACGTGTAAATTAAACATTCATTTGGATTTTGGACCCCGCGTTATTTCAAAAACGCGTAAACCAAACTCGCGTAAATCGAGAGTTACCAGTACATATAATTAAAGAAAGGAGAATTAAAATACAAAGTCAGCTTCATATTGTATTAGGTAGAGTTGAAGATATTTTTATGAGATATAAGTAGTAGAAAAATATGTTACAATAAAGGCAGATCTTGGACGGTTTTGAAATGCAAGTCAAAGAGGATTCAGCACCAACACTTAGTTTATCTTCACTGTGAGAGATAAGGAATGTTCACCAGGTTTCAGGAAGCTGTATGTGACATTTACTAATACACACTTTACTTTACTTGGTTCCAACATGTGAACATAACATCATTCACAAAACATGAAGCATTTTACAACTTTAATGAGTAAGTCTCACACATATACATATAGTATCTATACCAATGGGTAGCATACATTCTCTTGTGTTTGCAAACAAATAAGAATATATGATTCATATAGTGAAAAACTGTTATCTTTGCTAATCTATATTTCAGATACTTCCCTGAAAATGGTCAAGATTGGACAGATCACAACCATGACTAGAAAACTACTTAATGAACTGAAAGAGGTGCAGAGACAAGCAGCAGCAGCAGCACACGACACACAAAACATACAGTGAGATATATTCTTGTAGCCTTAAAAGCCATGACAATATGAGATAGCCTAACCTGACAGTAACATAGAGCACCAAGTGAGATAACTGAAAAATATTTATGGCAGAGAGTGAGAGAAAGAATGATTTGAGTTCTGGACTAGTGTTCATGAGAAATATAACATATGAATAATGATAATAGGTCAGGCAGAATTACATCACCAGTTTATTGCACACACTAACATCTGAAGCTCACCCACAGATTAATAGAGGTTGAAAAACTATCTCTTAATCCACCCATCCAATCAACTAGATGAACACTCAAGAGAGTGAATACCTCCATCAAGGAAAAAATATGACTTCTGTGATAGGCAAATCTGCAACACCAACTAATGGCATATGGTAAAGTTAGGGGAATACACCAAGGAGGTTTAAAGGGAGGAGGCGGCATGGTCTGGGAAACGCTTGCTCCAAGTTGAATTCTGGCTACATGAGCACCACCATACTGTTCCAGACAAAATCACTGTCACTGCCCAGCTATATCTGGCCAACACCAAAGAATATTCAGTAAACTCTTGCTTTAACATATTAGTTGGGGGGAAAGGAGATGACGTTATATAAAAAATCTGTAATATCCTAGGAATCCAAACTTTTCACATATGATGAACTGTCTTCATAAAACAAGCTGAAAGTTCACTGTTTCCAACCATTTCCTTACACAGCAAAACCCTGGGTATCCAGAAACTTCAAGTATCTGGCAAAACTTTGGGCAGTCAAAAATTGAAAAAAAGTCCAAGGAAAATCGATGAAAATTTATGAATATTCAACAAGCGTGTGATTTGAAATACCCGTGTTGCGCTTCCACTACCTCTAGAGTAGACTTACCCTGCATACAGTTGAGCCATTAACCAAGTAGCATTGTGCAGTGTTGCAAATGGTGTTCAGCAATGATTGCTGTTTTCAGTAAAGGTTCACCTGTAAGAGCAGCTGATGGAATATTGAGGACACCATCTTTGTTTTACTCAACTGATCTACTGTTCTGTTGGACTCACCAGCCTATATGCAGGGCTGCCTAGTGTCCAGTTGGAACAGATGTGACACTGGCCATGCTCATTGGCTGCAACATTTCCATTGTTTACAATGTGTCTCCCTGCCCAGCAGAGCTTGGTCTTAGTTGTGATTTGAGCGTTTGGCTGGTGTCGCCGTTATTACAAGGGAAGTCCCACGCCTGCTACTGGACTGCTGGTGGCATTGCACAGCATTGTGTGGCTCATGGGTCAAACAGCATACAGTAAGTACATACAGTAAAACCCTGACTATCCATAAACCTCAAGTATCTGGTAAAAATCTGGCTGACAAACTACAGAAAAGCTCCAAGAAAAAAAAAAAAAAAAAAAAAAAAAAAAATCTGACTGGTATAAGATTCAAAATACCAGAGCAAAGCAGTAGTTTACTTTTGTTTGATGCCACCACAGCCATGCCTGCAGTGCCTCAACCATATCCCTCCCCTCCCACTCCCTTCCCTGCAGAGCATGCAGTACCGTATGGTACGATACCTTTATTATAATTCGTACCAAAGAGAAGTCACTACTGTAACTTCATACCATACCTATATAATATTACCTTCATACATATTGTACTAGGACGATAAAATATCGTACTGTAACTTCGTTACTGATATGCCTAACGGGAGTCCCTTGTGGGAGCTGAGATGGGGCCACACCTTCCTAACCACACTTACCCCAGTGACCAAACCTCTGAAGTTGGGGTTCAGGTCAAGATGGGGCAGGTTAATTGACCTCCCCTTGGGTTTAGTGAGGGAGCTGACACAGGTCTACACCCTATCTCAATGCTTGAGACTTGGCTTTGGTCTTGGTGGGGGGTCTCAGTCATTGTTGTCTACAGAGTGGCTTGAGACCACAGAGTTATATACTAGAGTGCGTGTCCCCTATCTTGCTGCAATGAGATGAGTGATGCCAACAGCCCACTGCAGCAGCCATGAGTGTGCTCAGTTCATCAAAAATTGATGACTTCACTCTTCACACCACTCATTTTCTGACCCCAACATTCATTATTAAGAAAATTGAGGCCACCATCATCTTCCTGAGAAAATTTTGCATCACACTAGCATAAATTTCTAATGGTAACGTAAAAAAATTATACGAAAGTCAGGGCTATAAAGTAGTGCTTAAACATTTTCTCACACTTATTTCCCTTCAGCTCCTTATTACTCAGTTATTTTTCATCACACCACATTTTTAAGCATGATTCCCAAATGTACATGTTTTTTTCTGATTCTGTTGGTGTAGGTTACATCTCAAAAAAATATAGAGGGCCAAAATTGCCTCAGAACATAAACTGTGCTGTGATGGCAGAGTGGTGATGTACTACAAGAGTGGTGGGTCTGAGTAAACAAATACCAAGGCGAATAAAATCCCTCATGGCACAGTCTATGTTCCGAGGCTCAACCATTAGCAACAATAATACAGTACAGTAATGTGACCATGCTGGAGGAAAGTTCCTTCATCAAAATGTAATTTCACTAGTATAACTCCTAAACTTACTGATGTCAATTTCTCTCAGAATCACCTTAAAATAATTGACGTGATATTTAAGCACTTATCATTTAATAATTTGGTTGCATGATCAGCTCATGGCCAGAAGGTTGTCTATTTGTGTCTAAAGAGTGTTTTAGTGTTTTCCTAGCCAAGCTAAACAATCTTGGCTGTTTGAACCGGTAATCATTATCTTCCTAAGAATTACAATACAACTAGAGCTTTGTCAGGTACATTAACAATATAATTGCCTCACCAGTAGTGGATACTTATCTGCATGTAATACACAACTATAATAATAATCATAATACATATATAGTAAATAGTAAAAGACTAGACACTTGCCTTAACAAGCAGAGTGTGAGCACATGTGGAGAAGCATTTTAGGAAGCTGCCTGTTTACACATACAACCTGCAATTTTAACATGTGCTCACACTCTTCTGGATCGCTAATAATCTGCCCCAAATTTAAACATGCTTTGTTGCCTGTGGCACAAGTCCAATATCTTTAGGCTGCTAGAGCAGTGTGACTAGAATTTGTCAGCAAGGAAACACATCTCCAGTGATACAATGAATGGAGAACCTTAGGCATTCAAATTTCTCCAAAAGTATATAAAATGTTTTAAGTGAGTTAAGTAATGGAAAGCTGCTGAAATGAGGTATTGTGATAAGAAAAGAATAAATTAATTGAGTTTCAAGAAGACACAAGATTCTTAGTATCCCATTATAAGACTCTTACAAGATTCTAAGTATCCCATCATACATCTATGGCATCATATAATCAGATTTTGACTTTGTCTCTAATCATTTTTCTACCATTCACTTCTGAGGTTTCAAACATTCTCCTAGTTACAGTGTATGTGACTGCTGTAATTATGTTAACCATTCTGCCCTGCAGGCAAACTAATGTTACATAAAACATTGTTCTCATAACAATAGTGCTTGGTCATTAATACAGGTTTCAAAAATATTCATATTTTCTAAGTTTTAAGCAGAAATTTCATGTGAAATTTCAAATAATGTTAAGTTGAGGACATAAGCAGAGTGAGTAGGACAGGAAATCTGCATTGGTATTAGTATGGCCATTGAGGATGAGAATTACTAGGTAGACAATTCTAAGGGAATATACTGAGTGGCAGCTAAGTTAAAGAGTGGATAAGACAAGACAAGTAAGGGCCTTGATTATAAAGTTACACAGGTCTGTATTGGTTGAAGAGTTGAGACATTAACCAAGGCTAACCTGCCTGACTTTTAATTAAAATTATGATGAATGAGTCTTGCACAGACAAACTGTTGATGAAAATGTGTGAATGAAGAGGCATGAGAGGCAAGTCAGAGAAGAGCGAATGTATAAAGTAAAAAAGAAAGGAAATATTTACACTCAAGCCGAAATGATGAAATGAAGATGAATGAAAGGGTAAACTAGTTTGAAAATCGAAGTGCCTTGACTGGAGAGGTAATTGTTCTGGTGAGCTAAACAACCATAACATAAGGTAAGAAAATAGGTGGACCTACAAAGTATTTTCCATTCCATTCACAAAACTAGCTTAATATATATATATATATATATATATATATATATATATATATATATATATATATATATATATATATATATATATATATATATATATATATATATATATATATATATATATATATATATATATATATCATTGACATTATATAGGCACAGATAAATCACTCATGATGGTTCTTATTTACCTCCAAGCCACCTCAATGCTGTGCTATCTGCAAGTCTTAGCCTCAGAAGGGACTGACATCTTATTACAAGAGATGACATGTCATATATTAGAAGCAAATTATTCCCTTCAATACTATATATCAGTTTATTGAATAAAATCAACTAAAACGTTAAATTCTACTTATGCAACCACAAGTAATAACCCAAATCTTGTGATTTACAATATTATCTATACTCCCTGGACAATATGAAAACAAATGGATGGTTTTATGGTTTTCTCTTGAAATAAAATCAAATTCCCACCTGGCAATCTTTTTTTTATCTTTGCCATCTAACTAGGGCATAATGTATAAAGAAATCGTGCAAATTAACAAATAAAAGTTCATCAAGTGTGATGGGAGTAGGTTTCTCTGCCATTGTAATACTGGATGGAAGTTGTGGCAAGAATTGATAAAACAAAAAAAAGGCACAAAGGCTTCAATGCCATACAAGCAGCTAGGTATGTGTGGCTATACAAAACAACTGTTTGAAATTGAAATATGTGGTCCACATAAAAAAAAAGTAATTTCCAAGTCCTGTAGCTCCTACCTGACTTTCTCAAGGTCTTACTAGGATGTGGAGCTGTGATTATAGAATTATGAAGGAAATAATATTGAAGGGTAATAAGTTTTAAATGTCCTATAGTACAAAATTATTAAATTTCAGATATATTAGCTGAGGCAACTTAAGAGAAATATATCACCTTCAGAGTATCTAGGAACAGACTCACTGAGATAAAAAGGAGGTGGGAGGATAAAAGGTTTTCCCTCAGATAATAAGAGATGTGGAAGTCTCAGCATGGAGATGAAGAGACTTCAGGAGTAGCAATTCTAAATTTGACCAACACCAGACAAAGGTACACTGGAGATGACACACAAGTAGAGCATATGGACCAACTAGGCGTGTATAGGGGGTGGGACATGTGTGACTGAGAGGTGTTGAATGCAGTGATTGAAGTGGTCATATCCATTGGAAGTGGTCATATGCAATACTTTGAGTACTTTGGTCCTGCAGCAAGGATCCAGAATAGGGAAACTGAAAGAGATGAGTGCATGACAATCAAAATGACATGGGGGGTAGCTGGAAGAACTTCTCAGATAGACTGATTAGGATGAGGATTACTATCTGCTTCAAATGACTTTTCGTGTTAACACTTGTGAAACTCCAATTGTTGCAAATTGGACATACCATCCTACCTGCTTGGGAAAAATGGGCTGAGAGCAATTGACTAACTGGCGACTCAGATCAATGTTTCCATCATATGGGGAGATAATAATCATATCAATAAATTACTTATGTAATAGTTGTGGGTGGTGTCAACATTTTCTTTTGTTGCCACTTTTTTGTTTGAACTTGAGACATTTCTGTTCATTGTAGCTTTATCGCTATGTCTAGAAAATACACGTCTCATAATGATATTGAGCGAGTGACTGAGTACCATAAACTACGCTTGCAAACATCTGAAATAAGTAATATTTCTGGTGTGTAGCTGAGAACCATCTAGAACATTGTGAAAAAATTTAAGGAAGGAGGCAGTGTGAGAATACCGACACATGGACACGGGGAAGGCAGGCCTCATACTACTGCACCACGTTCTTTAACCCCTTCAACACGAGGACTTGTATACTGCGTCCTTGCATGCCCTGTACCATGTCTGAGGACGCGCATACTGCATCCTGGCTCGCTTTAGCCAATATACGAGTTATTTTATCTATATTTATGCTTACATCTCAAAATTATCAATTAATTTATGTTTCTTTATGTGCACCATTTAATTCTGCATGTTTTCATATATAATACATGATGATTATGTTGAGTTTATGGTTGAAAACTTGTTATATTCAATAGCGACATTTGAAATTTGGCACGTGCGGTGATCCCGGATACGTGAGTGCTGAGGTGGGAGATCGAACGTAATCCCACTCTTACGACCAGGAAACTTAAGGAACAAAATCCAGACCTCCTCAGTGATGCAGAACTGTGCAGCGTGTGTTATACAAAGACCTTGGGTACCGTAAGGTGACAGTGCAAAAAAAGTCCCTGATTACTGAAGCACAGAGGAAAAGGTGAGTTTTATTCACCAAGGAACGCAAGGACTGCAACTTGGAGAAATGGAGGAGGGTACTGTGGTCGGATGAAGCCACATTCTATGCAAGTGACATGTCAGGGAAGAAAGTGTGGAGGGCGTGCAACTCAGACCCCCTTGCTACATCGCACTTTTTTTATTTATTTTTATTTTTTATTTTTTATGCAGCAAGCTTTCTTGGTGGGGTTGGATTGTCAGCCCCGACCCATTATGGCGTAGGCAAGTGTTTATAGTGGTGCCATCTTGCTTGGCACATGCTGCCCCCCAGAGCTCATATTTGATCCTCTCTATTAGAGAGAGAATCTAGAGTCTGGGTTGATAGGTGGCCTTCAGGACAGCATGTGGGTAGTCTTAGGCCACTCAGCAGTAACTGAAAAATACTAGCTTGTGGCAGCAGATGGGAAGGTTATCCCCATCCTCCTGGACACAGTGCCGACATGCTAACCACTCAGCCACCACCATCAGCATTTAATGGTTTGGGTGGTATGGGTGACTTGGTAACACTACCCCATAATGAGACCATGAAAAAAGAAACTTAGTAAATTACTCTCAATGAGTACATGGAGTCATCATTTGAGAAGAGTGGCACAGACATTTTCCAGCAGGACGGAGCACCACCACACGGCAAAATTGATAAAAAAAACTGGTTCTCTGACCGTTGTATAAATCATATCACAAACTGGACAGCGAACTCATCCAATCTCTCACCCAAAGAAAACCTTTGGGCTATAATCAAAGTTAAGTTGAGGGGAAAAAAACACATCATCTTCACCCAAGTTGGAGGTGAAACTGCGCAGCACCTGGGAGTCACTTGACACCGATACTTTGAGGAAACTCACAGATTCTCCTCGAAAATGCCTCAGGGAAGTTCTCAAGAGGAAGGGCAATCCAACCAAGTACAGTACATGCAAAAAGAATCCGTATACGAGTGTGATTTCATTCTCATACGCTTGAGTGTATTGTCCTTCATCCGCCATGTCGTAGTCTTAATGCCGGTATGATATGTTTTCCATTCCATATTTCTGCCCCCTTTCAAGCACATCGTTCCCATGCATAGCAGTTCCCTCCGGGTATCTGAAGGAGAGGGGTGTCCTAGCTATTCACTCTAGACATTTACCCCCTTTAGCATCATTTTACCTTTGAACCCAAGAATTTCTTTCAGACTCACAGCATGGGGAAAAACATTACTGATGTTGAAAAGCTTATTCTTCATATGAGGAAGGCGGGGAAGAGATATGCTGAAATTGGGCGTCAGTTGGAGCTCTCCCAGTTGACTGTGATGTGGGTGAAGCGGGGCGAAGGCTGTAAGGAAGGACGTGTTCCCCCTACATTTAAGCCCTCTGAGAGAGATCCTAAGACCACGAGGACCACCGATCATTTTTTGAGGAGGAAAGTAAGAGAAAACTCTTCCATCTCAGCCCGAGAATTGAGAATGAGACACGAAGGTGTGCTTGGAGATGTGTCTATCCGCACTATCCAACACAGGCTCCAGAAGGACCTTGGTTTGCCTGCTCGACATCCTGTGGCGAAACCTCTTCTTACTCAGCCTATGAAGGTGAAAAGGCTTGCTTTTTGCAAATGCTATGCACACTGGACTGCTGAGCAGTGGTCAAAGGTGATGTTTTGCGACTAATCAGAATTTAAGATTTTCTCCAGCCGCTGAATGACTGTGTGCCGACAGCGAGGGAGTGACAGGTTCGATGCTAGGTTTACCCGCAAGACCTTGAAGCATCCTTCCGGAGTGTTGGCATGGGGATGCTTCAGTGCCAAGGGGCGTGGTGGCCTACATTTTTTGAAGCCAGGTGATAAAATGAACGCAGACAAATACATCGAGATGCTTGAACACCATTTGATGCCACACATGGAGATCACTGGCTGCACGGTCTTCATGCAAGACAACGCCCCGTGCTACAGGGCCCAGAGAACAAAGGAATGGATTGCTTCCAAGGACACGAAACTTCTGGACTGGCCAGGGAATTCCCCTGACCTCAATCCAATTGAAACCTTATGGAACATTGCAAAAATTAAGCTCCAAAGGAGGGTTTACATCAAGCATTCCTACCCTCATCGAAGAAGTCAAGAGAGTGTGGGTGAGGGAAATAGATGAAGAATGCTGCTCGTTTTTTATATGCCCAAGATGATCCAGGCTGTCTTGAATGCAAAAGGAGAAAACACTAAATACTGATGTAACACATGAATATATACATTATGTCTTTAACACATTTTTTTCTATCCTTTTATCAATGCATGTATAAAAGACTTTGTTGATCGTCCTGGCGTTCGGATAATTTTTATGGGTACTGTATAAAAGGGAAACTTGGTGTGTATTTTTGTACAAAATAAAATGTTATTTACTTTTTGTTTGGTTGTTATAAGAAGGTTTACCTGCAATAAACGTGTATTTATATGTGACGAAAAGTCAATTAATTGACGCAGAGTGTAGGAGAGAAATGGAAAGGGAGACATTGTGGTTTACTGCTTGCAGGCTCCTTATATAGATTAGCCAATAAGAGCTTACTATGGACACCACACGCGAATATTCATAGTTACTTGATATGGGGATATGTTCGCTGTAACTTTAACCCCTAAAGGACCGGAGGCGGCTATAGCCGCTTTACTGGGGAAGGGCCGGAGGCGGTTATAACTGATTTCCTATTTTTACGCTAAATTTAGCTGCTTTTCGCCTTTTTTTGGTACACTCGATGGCAACAATGCCCGTGAGCCACTCACAGCACTTATCGCTGCTCTTTCAGTCTCTCCCACACTCTCATCATGGAAGAAAGCAGCGACAGTGATTTGGACGTGTCCGATTCCCTGACTGCTCCCCACCGCCCGGTCACCTCAACGCCATGAGTGACATGACACTGACATGTTTTTGTTCTTGTTCTTATTATTTCTTATTTTTGGTCTTGTTCTTGATTATAAATAGAGAAAAATAAAATAAAGTACTAAATTGTAACAAGTGTGATTATTATTTTTACCATATCTACTGCACAACCTAGGCTATAATGGCTCTCACACTTCACTGTAGGACATAAACAAGATGGAAAGGTCTGCTAGCCACACACAAGAGGGGCTGTATAGTGTGGAAGGAGTGTATATTATAGTATATCTTGTGTAAAGAGAGCGTGGGGCACCCATTTTCTTTACTTCCTAGACATAGCCATGGAGGCAAATCGGACACATGGAGCACTCACCCCAAAAGTCAATCCTATTCAACTCGCCACTTCTCTGTAACAACGGCATGTAGAGACTTCTGGATGGCGTCATTAGAAAGAGGAAGACTTGATGGTTAGTACAAAATCTATCTTATTCACTCGTGCAATATAGGTTAAGCGCAGAGAGTGTGTGAACACAGGCAATTTTCGGGGTTTAGTGCGGGTAGGCCGGTCCCAGCAGTAACGAAAATACAGCCACCCCCGGTCCTTTAGGGGTTAAAGGGATTTTAGCCATTGTTATTGTAGTTTGCAGGCATCAGTTGCAGTGCCGTCTGCTTCACCTCCCTCCACATGCTGCTCCATCGAGTACAGGATCTTACTCAAGATACAAAGACAATAACTAAAACCCCTTTTAATTTACATTGAACATATTCCTATATCAAGTAAGTATATAAATATTATATATTCGTAAATGCTAGGTGAGGGAAATAAGGGGAATGAGTGCATTTATCTCTTCTGCACTTTCTTAGTGTATATTACTTAATGGTAGGTGCAGTATTGTCAATTACTTGATTACAGTCGTCCCTCAAATAGTACGGGGGTTAGGGACCCAGGACCCCCGTACTATTCGAAAATCCGTATAAAATTAGTGCCCCCCCAAAAAAACACTCCTGGGCATTCCTACGGAATCTGGCTCAGTTACCAGTTTTGCATTTTCTGCTGCAGTCACAGTGCAGTGTTACCACGCTGGGGGCATCGAGGGGGGCGAAGACCCCCCCCATTAGAGGTCAGGTTATATAAAGTTCGGTTGGAGTAGTTTAAATATGCATCCCTTAACTACGTATATAATAGGGAGGTGTAATGCCGTATTTTGGAGGTGCGAAGTCAATCTCCACAATTACCATTTCGTATCTTATTTCAAGTATGATTTAGAAAGAATTAGAGACTATGGTAAAGGGTAAGAGAGAGTGTGAGTGTATGACAAGGTCCGCTCGCTGACAATGTGGAAGGGAGCGCTGCCAGGATGGCTCTGTTGCCAAGCGTGGTAACACTACAGAAGAAAATGCATACATAACTGGCAACTTTGGCCGGCAAGTAGAAGCTGAGCCAGGCGTGATTCGTATTCAAGTGGTATGCTCTTCCTACCACAACTTAACTCATACAAAAACGTAACCTCCTAAATCTGAATTCTTCTGCAAGGTGAACAGCTTTCTCGAACACTTTGGGGTGCTTACAGCAAGTGTTTTGGTTTGTCTCTTGGGTCCAATGTTCATTTTATGTGGTAATGGAGAAGCGTATCTGAGGTTGTGCACACACACGGACTTAAGGAAAGTGCATAGGTTTCAAACTGGCAAAACAGTGTTCCTGATGTGCACACACATGGACTGAGGAGATGTGCATGGGTGGCAGTCTGGTAGAACCATGGACATAGAATTGGTGGAGTTGACACGGGCCGATAATTCCATTCATTGAGGTGAAGCCGCCAAACTGTCATTTTTAGACCCGGAAGATGATTGATACACGGGTGAGAGCAGCCTGGCCGAGCCCATTAAGGGGGAGCCTGACCTGACGACACCTGACACCTGGCAGGTTTCCACAACCTTGCGGCCCTAAAAATGACAGTTCGGTGGATTCACTTAATTGGGCTGATGTCAACTCCACCAATTCTACCTCCATGGGTAGAAAAGTGTTGCCACTCACGTCATGGCTACTTGGTGCGACGAGTGGGAAATTTAAAAATCCTAAAAAAAATTCTATGACAATCCGTAAAAACTGAAACTGTACTATTGGAAACCGTACTATTTGAGGGATGACTGTATAGTAATTCCTACTCATTTTCATACCTACCACACTGCATGATCCCCCATCATATGATATTTAATATAACATTCACCTGTTTTAAATGGTAACCTTCAGCCAATCAGGTGAAAGGGGGCAAAGCCTCCTTGGGGCAAAAGGCATAGGGACTTCTGGGTCAGTTCAGCGTGCGGAGACTATAGTGTACAGGATTCCCTTGTCTGGAGTTTCTGGATTTGCTCTCAATTATTGGTCTAATTTCTGTTAAAGCTTGCAAAGGGCAACATGCAGAACCACTTCCCCTTGAATTTGGTGCCCTATGAATTCAGAATATCTTTAAAGTCTAGAGAGCTAAACAGTTGTCTGTCTGTACAAGATGAAAATTTCTCAACTCAAATTTCCTCATCCCTGATGCAGCACTAGCAAAGTACAACTTAGAGCACTGAATCACCTTATGTTATAAACTATTTAAAAAAAACATAATCAGGTCCTGACATATCATTAAGTAATGCACTTTGAGGCCGTGTTTCTTGGAGACTGCACATAGTGCTGAGTTTCTCTCATACTAAGATTATAACACTAGTTCCACTATAAAATACTAAATATCATATAGGCATAGAATAAATAAAGTAATTAGAAAACCTCTGTAAAATGTAAGCACCTACAAAATTCTAGACTATACTTTCACTTCAATAATACAAAAGTATCTCTGAAATTACAATAATTAATCAATAATTCTTCAGTAGACATTTCAATCAAGTCTCTTACTAAGAAAGTGTCTTACTAACAACAACACTTGTAAAGGCTGAGTTACCCACAATCTGAAGAATTGAAATGTGCTAATATTCACAACATTTCACAATGCAAAGGGCACAACAAAACAGCACTCTATATCTCACTGAAGCATACAAGACGTGACAGTGATCACTTGACATGAAATCTACACCATCATAATGAGTTATAATTACATGAAACATTCAGAAAATTTGTAAAAAATCCAGCAAAATTCCCAAAGCACATTTTCCTGTGCACTTTTAACTTTGATGAGTAACAGCAAGTCTTCAACATTGTCCTCTAACCTCTGAGCTCAAGTACTCACTCAATGGAGGCTGGACATAAGAGGCATACATTTATGTGCCATCATCAAAGGTTTTATTGTGGCAATAAATTTCAAACTTCTCACAACCAAAGTCAGTGTGCATGTGTTCCATGAGCATAACACCTTGTCACAAAGAATAAAAAAATAAATAAAAATAAACCATTTCCTTCAAAATCTTAGTCTTCCTACACTTCCTTTAAAAGTAATATGCAAGTAATAATATATGTAGTCTGGTTCATGAGAAACATCTTTCATCAAGTAAACAAATGATAACAGGAAATCTTGTCACTGCAACAATTCTATGCAAAAAAAAAGTACAGAAAACCTCTTGTCAAAAACTTACACAATGGTAGAATTAAATACCTTTATTATATCAATAGCATAAAACTAAAACTTCAATGTGAATGTTTAGAAAGTGAGGGAATGAAACGTATTTTGCAAATGCAAAAATAAACAAAATAATAATGTGGAAGCAAAATTCTGTCCTCTGTTATTGAAGCCCTGTTGCAGGCACATGTGCTTCCGCATATACACACCCAATTCGGACATGCATGCAAACCCAAATACACCCATGCATCTTGTGAACATGTACCTGCAAACATGTGCATCCCTTCCCTAAACATCCTAACACAAATAAATGCCTTAATGTTCCTTTGGTTTAGTTCTCATCCACAACAAAGCATTCTACTGATGAAGTTGACTAGTTCCAGGTAGAAAAGGGAAAACCATCAGTCACTTTTCATATTAACTCAGAAAACTAAGTTGAGCTGCCATATAAGCCTTTATCACAGCATGAGCAGCAACACTTGTTCATCTTATGCTATAAAGTTGTGCTTTACAGGAATAACATACAATAAGCACCTGTGAGCACAAAAAATTTACCCAGAGTGATATGCCAAACATCACCTCTATACACAACAGTGAGTCATCTCAACGGTAACAAGTCACTTAAGGAGGCTGGCAAACATCAGGTCACTTGGCTGAGAACACAGCAAAAGACTAACATAAACTGCTGGTAAGCAGAATCCATGCATTCCTACATTAAAAAGAGGCTGGAAACTGCACCAGAGGGGCCTCTTGGCTGGACAAGGCACAAGGTCCCTGAAGCAGCAGCCTCATGGCGGTGACGGTCAGGGGGAGGGAGGCCGTTGTGTATCATTCATTGTGCAATATAAGGTAGCAGCACCAACATTAGGAAGCAATATGTGTTGTCTCAAAGCATTTTCCTCTAGCAATGCTGTCTTTAGTGTGACTAACCACAGAAATGCAGAATTATTTACACTAACTTCTATCAGCATCATGGCTGTCACTATGGTGGGAAAGAATTGCTTGTGCTCCCACCATGTCAAGCTTTTATGACAAACACAGGTGAGCACCTTAACACAATACTGGAGCAAAAGTGTATCCTGACTATCATGGACTAAAATAAGGTCTCCTCTTCCCGTCAACATTTAATGTTGAATTAAAAAAAAAAAAAAAATCAAAAAAAAAAAAAAAAAAAAATGGTCCACATGATGATGCTATTTCTTTGGACAAAAAAATTAGAGCTTTTGGAGAAGCATTCCTTCTTTAACCCCTTCACTCCAGCGACGCGACATCGGCGGCCGACAGCGTCACCGTATGGAAAGGGTTAGTCCTCTTCTAAACCTCTTAATCCTATTCTATTTCCTCTTAATCCTCTTCTAAACCTCTTAAGAGGAAATGGAAGAGGATTAAGAGGAATTTAGAGGAGGATTGAGAGGTTTAGAAGAGAATTAATCCTCTTCCATTTCCTCTTGACCCTTTCCATACTGTGTCGCCGACGTCTGCGTCATGAATGGAAAAGGTTAACATTCAAAAATAATCATCAAGGTATTGAAAAACCACTCTGACTATCACTGGTTTAAAAGCAACCTTCCTATACTAATAGCTTCATTGTTCATAACTTGAGTAAATCTTCACACTACCATTGCGTGAAGAGTTAAGTGCTTTGTCTATAATTACCATTACTGAGATATCTGCTACCGAGGGCAGTAGGAAAGGACTCTGGAGCCACACTCATCAGGGCCCAAAGTGCTACTTGTTGCATGTTGCACACTTGGCTTTTTTGTGGCCTTCAAAGGTGTCCTCCAACCTATGGCCAATCCCTGAGTGAGATGCAAGGGATGAGAGATGAAACATGACAGTACATATCTGTTTGAAAATTTAATATGAATATAGTTTTACCTAAAAACTATACAAGTACTACAATGTTGTAAAGTGGTTAGTCATAAACTTGCTTTTTGCATATAATAGGCAGCCTAAAAATGACCCAAGAAAGCGAATATTTCAAGGCAGACAAAAATCGATCACTAAAATGGATAAAATATCAACTTCACACACCATCTAATCACCTCAGTCTGTGGCCTCAACTAAATGTCCTGAGGTGTGGGAAGGCATCTATTTTTTTCTCCTTTTTTTTACAGCAAGGGAGGCAGCTCAAGGGCAAAAACAAAAACAACAAAAAAAGCCCGCTAGATGCTGCTCCAAATAAAAGCAGAAAGAACGAGAGGTCAATTTGGGTGGAGAGGTGTCTTGGTACTCTCCTCTTGAATGAGATTGTCGTAGGCAGGAGGAAATACGAACAAAGGAAGGCTGTTCCAGAGTTTACCAGTAAAAGGGATGAAAGAATGAAGATGCTGGTTAATTCTTGCATAAAGGATTTGGATAGAATAGGAATGAGGAAGAGTAGAGAGATGTGTACAGCAGGGCTGTGGGAAGAGTAAAGCTATAGGACGGTAGTTTGAGGAATTGGAACAGTCACCCTTCATGGCACAGGCTGTATGTAAGCATACTTCCAGCAGTTAAGTTGACAGGCAGAAATGAAAGAGTTTGACCAGGCAGGGTGTCAGCATGGAAGCACAGTTTTTAAGGACAATATGAGGCACTCCATCGGGTCCATAAGCCTTCTGAGGGTTGAGGCCAGAGACGGCATAAAAGACATAGCTCTTAAGAATTTTAAGAAAGCATTACCCTCTCAATTGTCTTAAGCATCACAGACATAGGAGTGGAATGTTGTAACCAATCATGAATATGCACAGTGAAAATGAGTCACTGAAGAGGTGAATATGGTGTGTTAAGATGGGATGGAGAAAATAACAATGATGTGTATGAGAGTTTGGGTATGGTGAGTGGATTGTGGAGTAGCTGAATGGGTGAAACATGGTATGATTTGGACATGTGATATGAATGAATGAGGATAACCTCGTGAAGGGAAAAGTACGAGGGCAGGATTGAGGAAAAGTATCAGGGTGTGGGTGGGTGGGACACACACCATTGAAATTAATTAATAGAGTGGATGGGTACAAGAGAAAGTTGGCTGGCAAGGGAGTGAAAATTATGAGAAGTGTTGGAACAGTGAAAATTGGAGACTTCTGCCATGTTCACCTTCTTGAGGTAAGTTACCATGAAGGGAGAGGGTGTTGGACATAGACGGATAGATTTACACTTGTCAGTAAAAAAATGGGTGACAAAAAAGTTCATAGCCACCTTCAGGATGAATGTCCTAGCAGCAGGCACCACAAACAAAAGGGAATGGAAATATAAACAAAATCAATGATGACTTTTCAATGAGAAGGCAGAACAGAGGTATCCTAAGCCTTTTCCCTCCTTCAGTAGAAGATTTATGTACTCACTGACTGTGGACTGCTTGCGTCTGTCTGACCCACCACCGCTTAGCTCCTGCACCACTGAGCGGTCAAAGGTGAGTGCTGCTACTCGTAGGAACAAAGACTCCACGTTGTCACCTGTCTTGGAGGACACTGCCCAGTACTCTGCGCCAAGGCCTTGTGCTACTCGCCGGGCCTCCTTCTCGATCTGGTCGTAAGCTCCTTCACTCTACCAACAGATGATGTGTGAATGAGAGAGGTGGGGGAGCAGTACATGTATGATTAGGACAGCGTATGGAAGGCAAGGTATGAAACAAGAACTGATCCTTTTATATCCTCCCCTTCCTTGGGGCTTCAATACTGTTTCCACTGGTGGTAATGATGATTTCTTAAGAGAGAACAAAAAATACTCATCAGTGCCTCAATAAAAGACGATGTGACAGATTCTAAGAGAAATAACTAAGTATTGCAGTGTATCTATAATCATATAAACCACTATATCCAGAAAATTTATTTATAAAGGGTGGAATGCTTTATTTTAGTATACGGATTCATTAATTACCATATATGGCAATGGTATATAAAAAATTAGTGTTGGAAGCAGTGCATGGGTATTTCAAATCTTACATTGGTCAGATATTTGTAATTTTTTTATGAACTTTTATGTAATGTTTTAAAAAATTTTGGTTGGCCAGATTTTTTGCCAGACACTTGGGGTTTCCTGAAACCAGGGGCTGGATATTTGGGGTAGACACCTGCTGAAACAGGTGTAAGCCATTCCCGGTGAAGTATATACAGGAGATGAGGGGGGTGCTGCAAGCCTATCAAAGACCCTCCTGTGTCATCACTTTCCATTTCCCTATTGTCTCATCAACACCAGAGTGGTTTAGCATAATCCCTAAAGACAAACTTTTATACTTTCCACACCAAACTTATACATACTACACATATATATAAATTTATCTAAATTTATGAAGGTTAATCAAATTAAAGCTTTGAAGTCTGGGACTACAAATATCTCAAGATCAGACTCCACTTTTGGTAACAGACCAGAGAGATGTCTTTATAGCTCTTCCAACTTTTTCTACATCAACTTCTACATTTGCCATCTTCACTCTAATATCCATTCTGTGGAACACCATCTCTCCTCCACCAAACCTCACCTTCTCTTTCTAACCAAAGCACAGGTCTTTGAGGCAACTGACAAAATCTCTACTCTGTAACCTCTTAATGCACCTGGATGCTGAATCTATGTAAACTATGACATTACTTGCTCTCGTGCCAACAATTCTATTACTAAATACATCTGTGCTTTTCATTTCCCACCTACCTTCACCAACTATGTAAAATTCTTTGACTACTTGAATTCCAAAGTGGAATACATCTTGACTCTCCCTTAACTGAAACCTCCTTCTTATAAGATTTCAATGTTCACCACCAGCTTTGGCTTTCTTCCTCTTTCACTGACCAGCCAGGTGAACAAGCCTAAAACTTTGCTTTCCTCAGTGATCTGGAGCAGCTGGTTCAGCACATATCCCTGACTGCCTTGGAGACACATCCAACACTCTAGACCTCTTTCTATCCTCTAATCCTTCTGCTTATTCTGTCAAACTGTTCTCTCAATTGGGCTCCTCCGATCACAACCTGATTTCTGCGTTTTGTCCCACCACTTCTGTACAGCCTCCGAATCTGACAGAGGTGGTGCTTTTAGCAATACACTTCAGCTCAGCGGGTTAACCCAAAGATGTACTTTTCCAATTTCTCGTGGAATGATTACCACTTCTAGGTCAGAGACGCCTCTGTGTGTGCCCAACGCATTGTGGAAGTGATTGTCTCTGAAATGGAGGCACACATTCCACCCACTTTCTCTACTGATGCAAAATGCCCCTGTTTCAATCATGCTTGTTCTTGCACTATCAGAGTTAGAAAGGCACCTCACAAAATGTACCTGAGCCTTTGTGCTACTACTAATCATGATCTTTACATTTCTGCCCAGAACAGTGACAAATCTATTCTTCAACTCACCAAAAATTCTTTCATTAACCCGAGAACGGCGACAGACCTCAATTGAGGCTTGCCTGAGGAGAGGCGACAAGCCTCAATTGAGCGTGATTTTTGAACGCGTACAGAAACCACGCCAGTAGGTCTAGATGGCTGAAAATTGGACTGGATAATGTAATACATGGCAACACTCAGTAGGACTACCCACTATCCCCACGTCATTCATTTCGCCTCAGTCAATCGTCTTGCCTCGTCTCGTAGCACGTCTTATTTATAAATTATTGATAAACTAAAAAAATTAAGATATAGATGAGGTGTATATTAGTAGTTACAAATATGTGTACGTGCTACGTGTCACTTACGCTCACGTCCCTCGTCTTACCTCGTCGCACGTAGTTCCCCCTCGCACATCCCAGGGGTTGCCAGCGCTCGGCCAAATCCCATTTATTGACTGTTGCCACAGCCATACAAATAGGTTTAGAATGTTTTGGTTTTCACTGTCCTATGCGCTCCAATATTCCAAAGGCGCTGAGGTATTAAGCAACTGGGTATTAAGCAAGGTTGCTGATCAGTCATTGTAGAGCATATGTTAGCAACATCAAGGTCACTAACCTTTTTTTTTTTGCTGATAATGCTGTACTTCTTGCCGAATTGCTGTAAGTCCTAATGATGGCTCTCAAAGTGCTGCATGAGGAGGCAAAGCCAATGGCACTGAAGGTCTCTTGGCACAAAACCAAGGTCCAGTTGTTTTGAGGCTTACTAAATGACACAGTTCAGTCTGTTCATGCATGTGATGAGGATATTGAGGTCACCATAAGTTTGACATACCTTGATAACACTTGATAACAGTGGTGGGTCTTGCCAAGAAGTAACTTAATGGACTGGCATGACTCATGGTGTTATGGAATCACTCAAACATGCATATATGTCGATATCTATGCTGGCAGACAAAGATTCAAATTTTTAAGACACTTGTGATCCCTGTCTTACTGTATGGCTGTGAGACATGGACAGTAAATAGTGACTTGAAGAGGCATGTCAATGCCTTTATTACCAAATGCCTCCACAGGATCATGGGGTATTGCTGGCATGACATTATGCCAAACAAATGACTAATTTTTGAATCAAGGTCTGCTACCAGCTTAGTATGTGAACGCCAACTCCAGCTACATAGACACGGCACACTTTGTGGACATCAGTCCTGTTTATAAGGCTGTTTCTGTATGAGAAACCATGGGTGGAGACCAAGAGATCGCCCATGTGACTCATGGCTGGGGCACACTGACTGAACCTGCCAGAAGTAGTTTCAAATGGGAAAGGTAACTACATGGAGGCTTGCTTGGAGGGACTGTCAGGGGTGGAGGCAGTGGGTGAGGAAAGTGATGCATCCCCTGGGGTATGCCCCCTGTTAGTTAGTTAGTTCTGTACCTACTAAATCCATTAAATGTTTTGAGGCTTGCTATATGAAATGGTACAGTCTGTAGATGCATATGGCGAGGACATTGAGATCTCGGAAAATTTCACATACTTTGGAAGCATAGCTCAGAATAACGGTGAGCCTCACCAGGAAGTCTTACAGCGGATTGGCTTGGCCCCCAGTGTTATGGACTTGCTTAGCACGAGTATATGGCATTGTCGATACCTGTGTAGAAGGACAAAGATCCGGATCTTCAAGTCCCTTGTGCTCCCTGTCTTATTCTATGGTTGTGAGACATGGAAACTAAATAGGGACTTGGAGAGGCAGATTGATGCCTTTAGTAATAAATGTCTAAGCAAAATCATGGGGCATCGCTGAAATGACTTTGTGTCAAACCAGCGACTACTCTGTGAGACTGATTCAACATATATTACCTACATAGACCGTCAACACCAACTCCAGCAGTACAGTCACGTGGCACTTTACCCTGAAGCTGATCTTGCTGATCAGGTTGTCTCTGTAAGACACAATCCTGAGTGGAGGAGGCCTAGGGAGGTACTCAGGATGAGAAGGGGGGGCCATGGATTCTCACCGGAGGGACCCCAGAATTGGTGCTGTAGGGTAGGCAGCGACACCCCCGGCATATGTCCCTATTGATTGATTGATAAATGCACTAAATGAACCTTTTGTGCTTACAGCTACCTGATGCAGAATAAATCAAGTCTACAAGTATGAGGGATCACAATCTACTGACAGCTCAGCTCAGTTCTGAGTTTAAAGGCTAAGGATGTAGCAGCTACTCCAGCTAAGGCGTTTTCAGTAGTGTCCCGCCACACTCAAACGAGAGCATACAAACACAGCAATATGTAACTGAACAGTGAACACGAATTTCAGCCCCGCTGCCAGACGACAGGCGCCCCAGCCCGGAAAAACTGCTGTTTATAACTGCATATTGTGTACATCAGGCATTACTCTTCCGCAGACATGTACAGAGTGCACACTTTCGGAAGTAGGAAGATAGAGGAGTTTGACGATTTGTTCCTCGAGGATGACCAAAATGGACATATAAAATGGGAGATGGAGAAATATTAAAAAAAAAAAAAAGTTAAAGAAGAGAGAGATCTGGGAGAGAACTTGTGTGTGGCGGGCGGCGGGCGACCGAGGTCATGTTTACAGTTCGCATGTATGAGTTCTGAGCCAACTCTAATTTTCTCCTCGTTTTAGCTTGGTGTCAACTATAATATTGCAATAATATATATTTCCTTGCCCGCACATGATGATTATGTAAAGAGATGATGCAAGAAATGCACCAACATACGAAAAAACAGCTCTGCCCCGGGATTAAAGTTATAGCCACAAAATAGTCGGACAACTCTGCCTAGCGGGCAAAAAGATGCAAAATGTCATCAGAAAACCCAGCATCTTCCCTTCTTTCCCTTGCCTTATGTCATTTTCAGGTTCTTTTTAATGTGAAATGACAAAAAAAAAAATTCTTTAAACAACACCAACTTTCTGGGTCTCAAGGAGCATTATATTCTAAATTTTATTCTTCAAAACATTCCTGTGGGAACTTCATTGCCGTGTGCTGTGGTAATACCTACTCGCTGATTGGCCGATGAAAAGTGTCTGCTCGCGTTGGCTGGCGAGAGCCTTTTGGGCAAACATATCCCAGAGCACGTTTGACCCAGTTCCCATCTGTCTGCCTTCATTTGACTTCTTGGTGACACTACTGAAAATGCCTCTATAGACACAAGAAGGGTCTCACCATGAGGTCTCGTTTGGTTGCCACCAAGAATACCAAGGGGGTGAGGCGGTCTGCATTGGCCTGCCGGGCTTCCTCCAGCCATTGGGAAGTGTGGGCCAGTGTCACAATGTTGGTCACATCAAACACGATCATCACAGCTGAAAACAAGAAGAATGAATTTACGACCTACAGACATGAGGCTAAAAACCTAAACCAATACCAGAAATGATGCTGGGACTCCTGAGCAATGAATGTCAAAGGAACTAAAACAGCAACACCTCTACAAACTAAGAGACAGTGGAAGGCTTAGGGGTCATGAAACAACTTTATCAGTGATTCCAACAAAAGTGGCAAGAGAAATGTCAGAATAAAAGCTTAAATTGTTATGGTACTATACGCTGTCTATTTGTAGCTTGCAACTGAAACCTAGGCTTCTTTTGTAAGCTCATGGCTGATTCATGGCAGCCTTCCCCCACACA
The DNA here is from genome assembly GCF_024679095.1 of Eriocheir sinensis. Classification (NCBI taxonomy): domain Eukaryota; kingdom Metazoa; phylum Arthropoda; class Malacostraca; order Decapoda; family Varunidae; genus Eriocheir; species Eriocheir sinensis. The sequence continues at coordinate 8,186,283 of NC_066570.1, forward strand.
TCATGGAAACAGGTCTCACCACACTACAAGTTTTACTTTTATGCTCTATAGTCCACTCCTGTTGCATAATAAATACTTGGTTTCTTCATCACTTGACAGTAGAAAGATTGCTGATTATGACTGTGTTAAAAAAACTTAAATTGACTAAAAATAAAGGAAATAATGCAAGTTAAGTCAAAGACGGGGTTATAGATGTTTATACCGCTTTTTATTCCATGCTGATTTTCTCATGGAATTTTTAGGCTACTGTAAATACAAATAATGCCATCTGATAAAGAAAATTCTCCTGAAGACGATGGTGCAAACAGATTATTGATACGTTAGTAAGTACGTTTTTATATGAACTTAATAAATTGTAATATTAGGCTATCTGTGCTGTTACGCTATGAAGCCATGCGTCCATCGCCTGCAACTTTGTATAAAAAACTTGCTTACCTTCCTTTCTTTCTAACTTACCAATACTCAAGGAATTGCAGCAAATTGAAGACAAAAAAGTGAGGAAAACGTTTGTAAATTATATTTCTTTTCACTTTTCCTTTTTAAAAATCACACAAAGTTTTCATCATTTTGTTCTTATGACAAACAAAAATGTGTCATGATGATGAGGGTTGGGGCATTTTATAAAACATTCTGTGGTTATTTTATAATCTCAGGTGAGAGTAAATAGTATGCAGAAGAGGACTCGAGTCAGTGAGGGACACGTGATGTCACAGCCCAGCCTGCCACTGCCAAATGAGTAGACCTTGTATTCTATTGACTCTGGTGTGGGGAGGACACTTTCTAGAATGTGCAAAAGATTGCCTGCCTGAAGCTGCAGTCCTATCAGCCACATTTTTTTTTTCTAAGCACCTTATGCTCCAGGTCCATGGTTCAGATGGATAGACTTGAGCTGCTCTTTTGTAATTCACATTAAGATCCTACAGCACTTAACCTGAGGCAAGTTATCTATGTTATCACTAGAGAACTCACCACTTGCACCCCTGTAGTAGGAAGCAGCAATGCATTTGAATCTCTCTTGCCCAGCAGTGTCCCAGCTGATACAGGAAAAAAGCATACTATTAATAATGTGTGTGTGTGTGTGTGTGTTGTGTATATATATATATATATATATATATATATATATATATATATATATATATATATATATATATATATATATATATATATATATATATACCGAAACGGGCGCAAGCCACTCCCGGTGAGGTATATATGGGAAGTGAGGAGGGTGCTGAAGCCCTCCAAAAGACCCTTAACATGTCCTCACTAACCGTTTCCCTATTGTCTCATTGACCCCTTCACTACGGCCAGGCCAAAACAGCGCCCTGCGGCGTATCCGGGATCGCCGCGCGCGCCAAATTTCAAATGTCGCAATTGAATATAACAAGCTTTCAGCCAGAAACTCAACATAATCATCATGTATCATATATGAAAACATGCAGAATTAAATGGTGCACATAAAGAAACTTACTACGGCCGGGCCGAAACAGTGCCCCGCGCCGTATCCGAGATCGCCGCGCGCGCCAAATTTCAAATTTCGCTATGGAATATAACAAGTTTTCAGCCATAAACTCAACATAATCATCATGTATTATATATGAAAACATGCAGAATTAAATGGTGCACATAAAGAAGCATAAATTAATTGATAGTTTTGAGATGTAAGCATGAATATAAAGATAAAATTACTCGTATATTGGCTAAAGCGCGCCAAGACGCAGTATGCGCGTCCTCGGATATGGTACGGGGCATGCAAGGATGCAGTATATGGGTCCTCGTGTTGAAGGGGTTAACACCAGAGTAGTTCAGCATGCTCTCTAAAGACAGATCCTCTCTCTATCCACACCACACTACATTCACACAACATACACACTTTTTCCCATAATTCAAAATTCAAAATGGCCAACAACATAAATGCCTCGGAGTCCATGCCTGGGGGGGGGACCACAAATTCCCCCAGGTTGGACTCCCCTTCTGGCTGCCAACTTGAAAGGTGTCTTGATAACTCCTCGAACCTCTTTCTTATTAATTTCTGCAACATTCGCGGTCTTCGTTCTAATTTTCATTCTGTGGAACACCATCTCTCCTCCTCTAAACCTCACCTTCTCTTCCTTACCGAAACACAGGTTTCTTAGGCTACTGACAACAATCTCTACTCTGTTCCCTCCTACTATCTCTATCCTAAATTTCAATCCAAAGCTGGATGTTGCGCCTACGTGTGCAAAGACATCACTTGTTCTCGTGCCCACGACCTTGACACTTCAGAATTTTCCACCATCTGGCCAAGACTTCATTGTAAAATTCTTTGACTACGTATTGCATTTATCCAAATCACTCTTTTCACCCTTCACATATATGGAGTACACTGAGCCAAAATACAAAGATGCCTGAACTCCTTACCCTCTTTACTTTTTCCCGTGATGATTTTTCACTGCATGACACTATATTCTTGCCTTCGAGGTATTTTAGAATTTTTGGCACTAATCTCAAAATCCGAAAACTAACTTTAACCCCCAGATTACCAGCGGCATATTTTTACGGTGGCGAGTAGGCGCACGCTGTGTGCCAGCGCTGTATATTTACGGTGGCGATTTAAAAAAATCACTGGGGCCATATTTTGACTGGGAGGCTTTTCATACTTTGTCAGGACACTTTTTATACCTTTACCCCTCCTAGTCACTGACCTTCACCCCCCACCAAGCCTCTAGGGATCCCGAGGGTACGGGTTCCTTTCCTGACCTGACCGCAGTACAGGGAGGATGTCTTGCAGAGCAAAGAAAATTTTGCAAACACCCGAGTTTGCTCGTGTCCTTCATGAGGCCCCTAATGACTTCACAGATGAAAAAAGCCTCAATAGCATAAGTGTTTTATCATATAAGAAATAATTATAAATGAAATAACATAAAACATGTATTTTAGTGACTCATAAATCGCCTCACGAGTGAATAAAGTGTCTAAAATTGTTGTATATATGTGTTATCTACTTCTAGTTACTTATTATTTTTATATCTGTTGGAAAACAACAACTTATGCACGTTTACAACAAAATATTTTTGTGCGTCAAAACGTAGCTCGGATCGTAGGCTCACAGAACCCCTCATATCTTGTGTTGGACCTCTATGCACTCAAATCTCCTGTAACTCATGCCCTCAGCCTCCTTAGTGCCATATAACAACCTTCTACAGATCTCTGAGGTATGCTCGGCGAGTTCTCTGGAGCGAGTAAGTCTGCTGGGTGTAACACCAAATATTGGAAACTTTCGGCGCCTAAAATCATGAAAATGATAAGAGGTAAGTAGCAAAATGTATCAATTATGTGTTGTCTAATCATTACAAATACTTTTCTGCCCCCCCCCCCCCCCAAATCCAAATTTGCTTGGCACCAGGGGAAAGTTTTTGTGAAAAATGCTTGGCACCCTGGAGGTTAACCCCCACTCTTTATTCTTACCTTTATGGCATTTCAACATTCTTCCTCATTCACATCTCAGGACTGTTAATTAACTTAACTCAGATTTAGCTATTAAATCTGAGCTTTCTGTGCAAGCCTTGTCCCATCTTCACCAAGAAATATGTCAGCAGCAAAACAACTCAGTCAAAAGGTATTATAATTTAAAAGGTCATGAATGTTACCTGTCAGAGTATGGTCACTGTAGGGAAGAGGAAACTAAGAGCAGCATTAAAATTTTAAGGCACAGTATCCATGAAAAGAATATAATTACTATAAGAACAAATAGTTTAAAGGACAATGGGAGCAATGGAGGTAAGAAAAACTGAATGGGTAAGGGAAAAGGTTAAGTATTCCTGGAAACCGCAACTTTTACCACACAAGATAAATGTCCACACTCACATTTGCAGATTGAAGGGGATGCCCAGGATGTCAAACCTCTCCACCTCAAAGTCTACGCCTATTGTTGCTTTGTAGTTGGCATCAAAAACTTGGTGACAAAACCTGCAAGGGAACAATACTCCATCAGTGTGATCATAGTTGATGTAACAAGAAACAACATGAAATATTTTGGAGGACATCAAGTAATAAGGGGCAGTTTTGACAACCACTACATAACCTCACATAAATTTTAAGATTACTATGTGAAGAAACCTAAGCACAATTTTTTCACATATATTCTAAAAATAAGTGAGACGAAGCACCAGCAAAGAGAGGAAGGTGGCTGACAAAATGACAGGCTCACATGACTGATTCCTTAATATGACCACTCAACAGCTCTTCGTGTCATGACCCGACCCAACTTGACTCGGTAGCTGTGGGGTTCATGTTTCTTGACGGCCCCTCTAAGTGAGAATAATAAGAAAAAATCATCACTCACGCAAACCATTTCATAATATGTATCAATGCATTTGTGATCAGTTTATGTATCATCTATTTTGGGGGGTTTATATCATGGCAAAAATTTGGCCCGTTGCTGGTACACGGTAAAGCCACTAATTTGGCCCGTCGCTGGTACCAGGTTAACCCAACTCATGTCAGACATACGGCAAATACTCCAGGATCTATCTAAGCTTGGATATGTTCATCAATTCATACATAACATTCCAATTAGTATCAACTGAAGGAAAAAAGGCACTGTGGAATGCACATGGCACACCTCATACTTTTGTTTGTTTACAAATGGTGCTGCCCGAGCAATTTCACCGGCAGCACCACACCATGCCAATACTCCAGTCAGTCAGACAAAACAAAGCAAAAGGAAACAGAAACAAGCTATAAAAATGTGGAAGGGCACTGTGGAATGCACATGGCGCACCACATACTTTTCTTAGTTTACAAGCTTTGCCACACCCGCCACTTCACCGCCACAACCACACCACACCAACACTCCAGTCAATTAGACAAAACAAAACAGAAAGAAACAAATACAATGTATGAAAATGTAAAAGAAACACAATACCATGTGGAAGGACGATGTGCATGGCGCACCTCATACTTTTCTTTGTTTACGAGCAGTGCTGCCGGCACCATCACCCTACACCGACACTCTAATCATTCAGACAAAACAAAACAGAAAATAAAGAAACAAGCAATGAAAATGCAAGCACAATAACATGCGTAGGGCACTGTGAAAAGGATATGGCGTACCACACAATTTCCTTTGTTCACCAGCCACGAAACCTCACCACCTCACTGCCACAACCTCATCCTCACACCTTGTCGCTAGTCAGTCCAATATATATATATATATATATATATATATATATATATATATATATATATATATATATATATATATATATATATATATATATATATATATATATATATATATATATATATATATATATATATATATATATATATATATATATATATATATATATATATATATATATATATATATATATATATATATATATATATATATAGGTTCCAGAACCCCCCGCGATAGGCAAAAATCCGAGAAGTAGCGACCCACCCACCTGTTGACGAGGCAAGTCTTTCCGGTGGCCACATCCCCCAACACAATCATCTTGGAGATCTTGAGGCCAGCTTGCAGCATGTGGTCCCCATTTGCTGCATTCCTCACCTCCTCATGGAAGTCATCATGGGTGTGGGGACTTGCCTACGGATAACAGTGCTTAGTTTAAACAATCAGTTAAATGCAAGCAGGAAAAGTAAGAAGTTATTACGTCAAAGTTTTCCTCACATCCATTAACAAGTGAGGAAATCACATCAGTCAATTACCTCACTTTTGGATTGAAGGATTTCAGGGTTGGCTGATTTAAATCGTGATGATTTAAATCAAATTTAAATCAAATGATTTTTTTTTTAAATCACTGATTTAAATCAATATTTACTTCTGCCCAAACCAACATGGAATGTAAAGAAAAAATATAAAAACAAACACATACTTACACCTGCTTTATATATTCCTGAGGAATAGAACACTAAAAGCTTCCTTTTACAGTACAACAAAAATTTCCACATTCCATTAAAAAAATAACTCAAAGGGTTTTACTTGTAATGAACTGTACTTATTTCTGAGGAGTAGAATATTAAAGCACTTCCTTTTACAATACAGTATAACAAAAAATTCCACATGCTATTAAAAAAAGGAAATCCAAGAGGTTTACTTATAATGAACTGTACTTATTTCCTGAAGTAATGAATTTAAAAAAAAATTATTATGGCCTGTATTTAAAACAAAAGCACATTGAATTTATGCTGTAAAAGCAGTCTTTGAAAAATAATGATACACTTCTTTGAAAGTAGTTCATAAAAATTCTTTGAAATCGAAATTCAAAATCTTTAAAAAATAAGGTTTTTAATTCTTATGACAATAAATTTGGTTCTTTTCAGTCTTGCTACTATTCCTTGTAACTCCAATTTACACTGTTTGCATATAGCTCTCCATGCTTTCCCAGACTTTGAAGGAATTCTGTTAAAATGTTCCCACACTGGATCACTCTTCCTACCAGATACATTAATCCTTGTGGTCAGTGACATCTCTACGCTCTTGCTGTTAGCTCAGGAATGAGTGGCTGGCCTGTAACACCTAAACAGTCAAACTACTACACAGTGGCACAAGTCCGGCTATGTCCTAACATGATGTAAGAGGAACAGAACACAGCCTGAGAGAGATGATGCAATCCTGGTCTGTGGCTACTGGGCTGCTTGATGGTTCAAACACGTTGTAACCAAGTGAGAGATGATGCAAAATGCTGTAAAAACACTCCTAAATGTGTTTTAAACTAATGTATAGAATATATATATATATATATATATATATATATATATATATATATATATATATATATATATATATATATATATATATATATATATATATATTATATATATATATATATATATATATATCTTTCCAAATATTCTTATGCTGATTAGTAAAAAAAAAATTAAAAATCTGATTTAAATAAAAAAAAATCTGATTTAAATAAAAAAATTCTGATTTTTTAATTTTTTTTTTTAAATAAAAAAAAATCACCAACCCTAAAGGATTTACAGGTGGCACCTTCACTCTTAAAGGAGTAATTTCAGAGAAAAGTTCCTTGTCTCATTTCATATTTTTGGAGAGAAACATTCAGTTTGGAAGAACAAGTTCCTTGTCTCATTTCATATTTTTGGAGAGAAACATTCAGTTTGGAAGAACAAGTTCCTTGTCTCATTTCATATTTTTGGAGAGAAACATTCAGTGTGGAAGAACAAGTTCCTTGTCTCATTTCATATTTCTGGAGAAACATTCAGTTTGGAAGAACAAGTTCCTTGTCTCATTTCATATTTTGGAGAGAAACATTCAGTGTGGAAGAAAATCTGCTCAGAAGAGTCCATTTGGGTAGGCGGTGGCCGAAGTGATAGCGTACTGGACCCACATTCGCCGCGTGATGGACGCCGCGGGTTCGAATCCCCACGCTACCACTCGGATTTTTCAGTCACCGCCGAGTGGCTTAAAACTACCCACATGCTGTCCTGAAGACCACCCATCAACCCGGACTCTAGAGGAAGCCGTCCAAGCAAATCAAGAACGAGTTCCGGGGGGCAGCATGAGCCAATGCAAGATGGCGCCACTATAAACACTCGCCTGCGCCAGAACGGGCTGGGCCGACCATCAGGCCCCACCTGGAAGAAGCCTTGGGCCGACCATCAGGCCCCACCGGGAAGATGCCTACCGGCGCAATAGACAACAACGTAAAAAAAAAAAAAAAAAAAAAAAAAAAAAAAATTCAAGTGGAGTCAGTATAGTGGCGGCTGTTATGAGCTCTTCATTGGTGAAGGTATACAGACCAAGGTATAGCTGGTAGTACCTTGTTTTTTCACACTTCAAAGTTTAGGGAGAGTTGCGTGATTTATTTATGCAATTACAAAACGGAGAATGAGTATTTCAAGGGTTACATAACATGAGGTGCGAAAAAACTTCTTTCTAATCATTACTAGCACATGCATTAGTTTTCTAAAGGACTTGACATAAGCTTCATGTGCATATATATATCACAAGGACACAGTACAAACCTGTCTGATGAAGGGTGGTGGCAGGGAGGTGATAACACGATCCTTTTGGGCACGAGTCTGCAACATTGTGTAGACAGCAGACCTGCTCAGCCTCATCTGTCCTGTTTCAGGAGAGGGAAGAGCAGTGAACCAAATGCCACTATACAGGCTGGGCAAGGATGAGAAGAGGAGGGGTGGTTATCATAGTGGTTGTGGCAAGTTACATCAAAGAGCATGTGTGAAGAGAATGAATATACACCGGACAGAGCACATGAACAATACAGGTTATCTTCACGTCACAGGAGTAAACTGTTTTAATTTACCATATTTTTTAGTGCATAAGACACAACTTTATATTCAAGGCTATAGGGAACATTTTTTTCTAGTTCTACAATCTTTTCCCAAAATAACCTATCTTCTTTAGAGTATGAGAAATAGAGTTTACTCCATATCAGACAAAAGCACAGTAGGGTATTTCATGTGTCATGGAAGTATGAATAAGTGAGGGGGGTCTTACAATATATTTATACCTTTGCACCTGCAAGAACTTTATGGTATGTAATCTATGATTCAAAGTAAGTGGGGCCTTGCAACTAGCATTTTTCTAACTAACAATTTCAAGACAGGCGCAGCCTCTCCTGAATCTGAGTGGTAAGTCGGCTTGTTTCTGTGACCATGAGCCAAGTGGCCGGCACTCTGCCAGGTGGTGGCTGCGTATACTCTCCTGCCTCACTAATCACATTCACCCCCTTTTCTAGGGGACTGCCAGGGTGGTGCAGAAAAGGCACAAGCTCATCAAGCAAAGCCTGGGGTTACCCTCTGACGAACTTTCCATGTGGGTGCCTGGAACACCCTGACCCTCTCGGAGGATCAGCGACAATCCTATCAATCAGCTGAAGTCAGGAGGTCGAGAGTGAACATGGTGGGGCTGAGACAAGGAGACCTTGCAATGGAGAGATCAGTACTGTGGGTTTTACCTACTATTGGTCAGGCCAGAGTGATGGTGCCTGTCTCAAAGGAGTAACGTATTTGACGGCTTATGAGATGCATGGGCTTATAAGACACACACCCCAGTTTCAGCAGGCATTTGGAAAAAATATATAATAAACAGGTTTGAACCACAAGTGTCAAGTGAGGATTTTTCGCCTGACATTCGTAGCCCTCCCCACTATCAGGCCATTGTTAAAGTTTCACATGTATTTAAATCCTTATCAAATCCCAATACTTTACATTTAAAACCCTCAATATTTGCTGGGACCTACCAGAATTGGTCCTTCTTATAGACTCGAGGGTACTGCTTTGAGGTGTAAACAAATATGGCGGAGACAGCGACATTCAGAAGGGTAATGGGTATACAGTTTGTGCATCATATTTCTTTGTTATTATTCATCATCATAAGTCTAGTTGTTGTAATATTCTAGAACATTTTTAAAACAAGGAAGTGTGAAATTTCAAACTTGAATGTGCTTCAATGTTTGTTGGACATGTATGTAAAGAAAGAATGTTAAAAGATAAGCACAAAATAGAGAAACAGGAACTTGCAAATATTGAATAATAACCTATCTTCTAAATATCTCGTCAATATTATCCATATATTGTTTGTGTTTATCAATCAAACAAAGTTAAACAGTTTTATGAAGAAGGTCTGTCTTACCTCAATGATCCCTGTCTACTAAGGAAACGTAGCTTGTCTTGCGCGTGTTGTCAGGTTTGGTACACAACCGTTCACTAGTTTGTTTAGGTACAAGCATTAACACGTTGCCGGCGGCTGGTAGCGCGGCGAACTCTCCAGTTCTGCGATTCAAATACTTAGCCCTAACTTCAGTGCGGCTCAAGCCAGTGAAGCGAGAGGAGGTGAGTGTTGACCGCATTGGCCACACCAAACTGTTTGCCCACCGGTGGGTCGAATCGCAAACCAAGAAAAATAGATGACATTACTGCGATATGACCCACCGGTGGACATACTTCTTTTGTCGATATTCTGTGCATCCCTATACCTACCTGAACTGTTCATACCTAGTAGCTTGATTATATATTGTTGTCTCTTTGTTTCACAGATGGAGAAAATAACTGTTGCAAGCTTTTATGGTCATCCCAGTTCAACAGACGAGAGAGAAGACAGCCTAAATGAGGACTCTGATGATCCACTTTATGAAACAGAGTCTTCTTGCTCCTCTGGTAGCCAGTCACTTGATATAGGTTCTGAAAATGATGACATGACTGAGGAGGAGGAGGACTTTGTTGATGACGTAGCTGGATCATCTATTTGTAGTTGGAAAGCCGTGACTGCCACACAGCGTACCTTTCCATTCACAGGAAAGGAGGAACTCTGTGTGAGAGCTTCATCATCATCAGAAGGGAAGATTTGGCCAATTGATGCTTATCTACTGTTTTTGACTGATGAAATAATAGATCTGATTGTCACTGAAACTAACCGCTATGCGGATCAACTTATTGCTTCTACAGTACTGACAAGGAATTCTAGACTCAGAGCTTGGGTTCCTCCTACAGGAAGTTGTTATTAACGAAACCATGATACCCTTTAGAGGTAGAATATTCTTTCGGCAGTATATTCCAGGAAAAAGGCATAAATATGGATTGAAATTGTAAATTTGGAGTTGTTGTGTGGTGCATCTGAAAAGTGTCAGTCCTTAGGAAAAACTGAATCAGTCATTGCAAGATTGATGTTACCTTTACTTGGGAGAGGGGTTACACTACACTAACAATTTTTACACATCTATTCCACTTGCTCAGTATCTTCTCTCACACAAGACATATCTGTGTGGGACAGTGTGTGTCTCCTGTAAAGGTCTTCCAAAGGAAGTGACAAAAGCCAAAATCATGAGAGAGGAAGTAGCTTCTCTTGAAAGTGATGAAGGTATCAAATGTATTGAATTGGAAAGATAAAAGAAATGTGTTCACACTATCAACAATTCCAGGGCATGATGACAAACTAACTGCAACTGGTAAAATATCAAGAAGTGGAGGAGAAATAAAAAAAACCTCAGTGTGTAATGGATTACAACAATAATGCAAAGAAAGGAGTTGATCTTTCAGATCAAATGTCATCTTATTACACATCTGTGAGAAAAAGCAGAAAATGGTATAAAAAAAGTTGCATTGGAGTTACTCACAGGAACTTGTGTAGTGAGTGCCTTCATTCTTTTCAACAAATATTTTTCAGATAAGAAATGGACCCTACTGAATTTCAAAGAGTCAATGATCCTTTCACTTCTAAGTAATAGTCCATATGAAAGACAGACCAGGCAAAAAATCTTCATATAATATCATTCCCTCAGCTGCACAGCACTTCTTATCAGAAGCTGAAGGGTCAAAGAGAGAATCTCGAAAAAGATGTGTAGGGTGCTATGAAATAATATCCACAAGTGAAGGATCTAAAGTGGCATCAAAAAAAGCAAAGAAAGTATCAACTTTCTGTAGCTCATGTGATGGTAAGCCTTTCCTTTGTCTGTCATGCTTTGAAACTAAGCATTCAGAGTAAATCATGTAAACATGTAGCCTACTAACAGTTTGTTCTTTTTTAATTTTCATTATTCATGTTTATCAATATGATACGCAATTTATGAAGGTCACCATTGGCTGATTTGTTGTCACAGTTTGTTCAACAGACTATATACAGAATTTCATATAAAAAACAAAATAAAGGATATTTGATTTAAGAAAATCACTGAATTCTAGCCAGGAAATTCCATTTATGAGAGCAATTTGCATTATTTGTTAAAGGAAGGAGAAAAATGGAAGAAAATATGTATTTTTATATCTATCAGGAAAATGTCAAACAAAATTACTTCTTTTTTGTATTATTTTTTTATAAATGAAATAATGAAATAAATCCATTATCATTTAACTATCATTTTTTTTATGGGTTCCTACACCTTCTGACTACTGCAATTTAACTATATAATCCAATTCTTTTCAGTAATATGAAGAAAACATGACTCATATGAAAATTGATTTGCAACCCACCAGTGGGTCATATCGCAACATATTAAAGAAACTGATGACCCACCGGTGGGTCACATCGCAGGTAACATGTAAGTTACCTAATTTTCTTCCTGACTGGTGTCATTTTATATGAAGTAGTGGTAAGTGCTACAATTATATATTATTACTTTAGAAAAAAGTTGCCGTTGTTGCTGTAGAAGCGATCGCCGCCTTGTTTACATTTGTGGAGAGGTTTGCAGTTTAATCCAAGTACCATTGCTGCACTAAAACTTCACTAGCCAGTGACCCAAAGCTGAACCTTGACCTCATATAACGCAGAGCGATTTCCAGGGGCATTTTTTGGAATAAAAGTGTCTTATAAGCTGTCAAATATGGTAGTTATAATGTATGTCTGGCCAACTGCAGTCCTCTGTCATTGGGGTTACCCTGGTTTCTGAGCATATGATGCTGGTGAGTTTGGCGCACACCTTGGGCTTCATATCTCTTATTGCAGTGTACACCCCTAACAAGACATGAATTTGAGGAGAAAGAGATGTTCAATACCAAGTTCAACTCTATAGTCAACCAGTGACCCCTGCATGACACACTCATTGTTTGGGTGACTTCAATGCATCTATTGGCACATAGAGAGCTGTTGGTCCTCATGGCTCTGGCACCAGAAACGTAAACAGTTCACTCCTTTTGAACTTTCCAAAGTCCAGAAGGCTGAGGATTGCTGGTTCCTGGTTCCAGAGAAGCAAGCCTGGCTATTGGACTTGGTATAATAATGTTAGCTGTGTGGCAAAGGAGATTCACCACATCCTTGTTAGAACTTGTTGGAGGATCCTCCACAACTGTAAGGTTTTCTGGAGACTTGTTGAAAAACTGAGGATATGCATCAGGTCCAAAAATTTTCAAAATGCAATCCTCTGGGGTTCCATCACGAGAAACTGAGGGACCAAGTGTGTGCTCAGGAGTATATGGTGTCTGTATAAAATCAGTTTGAAGTGCTTGGTAATCTGTAGGACCCTGGAGAGTTGTGGGATACCTTTAAGTGTCAAAAGTGTCAAAGGTCTAGAAGTGGAGTTGCCTGGAGAATAACACTGGAGAAAACAGAGGAAAGTCATGTTGCCAGGCTGGTTGGGGACTCAAGACTAATACAGGACTGTCACAGAGGACCAGAACCCTTCTGAGGAGGGATAAGGAGAGGTAGGTTACAGGTCTCACTGAAGATGTTGGGGGTTGTCTAAATGCACACAACCTTAGATCTGCCTTATGAGCTCTAAAGAAACCCTGCTCCAAATCTACATCTTAGATGAGTACCATCTGAGTGGCTGGTGGGCAGATAGTATCAAATGCAGATGGGTACTGGGCTTGTTTGGCCGAGTACTTTGGGCAGTTGTACATGGCAGACCGCCTAAGTGGACGATTCCATCAGGTTGGGGTGCAGATTGTGGCTGCTGATCGACCTATTGATGAAACTCCATCCTCTCTTGCAGAGATGAGAGAAGCTGTGAGAAAGTTGAAGTGGAAAGGCAGCCGGGGCCTGTAACATCAGTGCAGAGATGCTGAAAGTCAGGGGTGAAGCCATGATCCATGGGTTGCATGCCGTGCTGTCTGGTGCCATTCCTCCCGACTGGAAACTGGGATAGGACTGCAACAATTACCATGGTATTACACTGCTTAGTGTGCCAGGGAAGGTGCTCCATCATCTGCTGCTGATGCGAATTCGATCTCATCTGCTAAAGTTTCAGACCTGAGCAATCCGGGTTCATGACCCGGAAGTCAACAGTTGACCAGATCCTAGCACTCTGTGTTGTTGTGAAATGCCAACATGAGTTTCGACAGGGGCTATTCACAGCCTATGTTGACCTCAAGGTTTTAGACTAAGTGCATCATGAGACACTCTTGGACATTCTGCAGGCCTGTGGGATTCCTGCAAGGATTATTGACCTGGTGACTGGCCTTTACTCAGGGACTGAGAGTGCTGTGAAGTGTGGGGAGGTGTTTCTTCACCTCTCAGTAGGTGTTAACTGACTATTTAGCCCCTTTATTGGTAGTATCCCTCAGGAGGCACATATTGTGCCGCCGTCATATAACCCAAAACCGAGTCCCTTCAATACCACCATATGCGAACAGTGACACGGGCGTGTCACATGGTCAGCGCTGTACACTTAACATTCAACAGCCTAGACAGCATTGTATTGAGAGCCTGGGAACCTATGGGGAATGTGGGTTTTGGGTGTGAGAAGGCAAACTGACTGAAATATGGGCCTCAAAAATTTCCCTAAAATCGGGAAAAATCCCTAGTCCCGAAACTTTGAGTAAAAGTTTCCTAAACGTATTGTCTTTCAATCCACCAGATTCGAACAGTGACACGGGCGTGTCACATGTGGTGCGCTTCTTTGGTGCTTCGTGGGCGCATCAAGTTGTGACAAGCACGCGCCTCCAATATTGCCCCCACGAGACCTTTCCAATACACATACTGTTGCACTTCTCTAGTTTAACCGGTGCATCATACATGTGGGGGTGTTGCCCCCCCTGGTTAGCAGTGGGGGTCGCGGGGGGGCAAAGCCCCCACATTAGAGGTTAGGTTATGTACAGTTCGGTTATAGTAACTTAAATATGCTCCCCCACCAAAAAAAAAAAAAAAAAAAAAAAACGGTGCATCATACACGTGGAAGGTCAAGGTTAGGTTGTGTAAAGTTCGGTTACAGTAGTTTAAATATGCTCCCTCCCCCCCCCCCCCCAAAAAAAAAAAAATTTACAGTGCATCGTATATGTGAGGGGGGTCCAGGGGGGGCACAGCCCCCCTTGTTAGGAGGGGGTCGAAGGGGGCAAAGCCCCCCCGTTAGCTGTTAGGTTATAAAGTTCGGTTAGAGTAGTTTGAATATATTTGACAAGCGGTGTGGGGTGTCGAAAATTACGCAGGTATGCAACGCAGGAAGGAGTGGGGTGGCGGCGGCCACTACACTGGATATCTAATGACACGCCCGACATTCGTCAACAGACCACCTGCGGTGGCTGCTAGGTTATATTGGAATAGGTTACAAGACTATGTGTTAGGGACTTTCCTTACTTTCGAGACTAGGGAATTTTCCCTAATTTAGGGACTTTTCTAGGGAAATTTTGGAAGCCTATATTTCAGTGATATTGCCTTCCCCTCCCAAAACCCCGGTTCCCCACCTGTCCCCAAGCTTGTGTTGGGGGGTAGGGGGGCTGGGGTGGAGCCGCTATTCTTAAGATTTACCTAACTTGTTACTATTGAGAGAGAGAGATGCCACATTAGCCAACCATGGTGATGCCACATTAGCCAACCATCAGAACATCTAAAGGGCAATCTACTTGCTGTCTTGGTTGGAGGCGTCACCTGATTCTAGATGGGGTTCTCCCCATCCAGGTAAGAAATCTAGGTAAGAAATAACCCTAACTCATTCACTCGCATAGAAAACAGGTGTGGACAGCAGAGCGGGGCGGAGTGTGCTACGGGGAGCTCTAGTATTCCTGATAGAAGTACCCCAAAAAAAGTAGGTTTTATACTGGTTTGTGCAGAAAAAAATTATCTCCACAAAAAAGTAGTCATATTTTTCCCATGAAAACACAATCTGTGTCTCAAAAATAATATGCCTACTCCTGCTACATTTTTACCAGTTCATTAAAATGACATCAGTAGGCTATTTATGAAAGCAGTCAAGACTCACTCACTCACTATAACATTGCGAATATGTACATCGAGGATTATTTTTTAAGGCTAATATCATAATTGTTGATGGCCCTGCAGAGCGTTGCGCTGGCAGTGCAGCAGGGCCTGAAACCTCATCAACGGAAAATGGTAAACAGTATGGTCGTCTTCAATGCATGGGGGATCAAGATTGACTTAATAATTTTATGGTTATATATTCATTTGTACCACATATAATGCATTAAAAATGCAATAAATCTTTGGAATAGCGGCTCCAAGCGGGTGCGCATTTAGGGCATGGTGTGGTGGTAATTACAACATTTCTAGTACGTACGACGTGGTTTTGACAAGCGGACAGACGTGTTTATGTCACAAGGGGTGTATTTTTCCACGCTGGCCTCACGATTTCTTCAAAGTCAATGGGCGATGAAACTGCAAGCTCCGGGGTGAAGAAGGGGAAGAGCCCACGCGGAAAAATACACCCCTTGTGACATAAACACGCCTGTCCGCTTGTCAAAATCCCATCATACGTGCTAGAAATGTTGTAATTACCACCACACCATGCCCTAAACGCGCACCCGCTAGGAGCTGCTATTCCTAAGATTTACAAAAATGCAAATGAACCAAAAAAAACTATCAACCGGAAGAAAAAATAGCAAAAACAGGAAGCAGCAATAAATGAAATAAATACCAAAATATCTAGCTTGAGGATGGTGTACGATACATAAAATAACACGGGCCCTCAAAACACAGATGCAATACTTTGGGGGCTAAGTTGTGCATACACCGAAATATTTCAGTGTTTGCCTCATTTTCTGTCAACTCTCCAGCGTGTTTTTTATCCCCAGCGTTCCCCGGTGTGACAAGCTTGTGGCTGACCCTTGCCCCAGGAATGGATGGCCTTGCACAGTCACCTGGTTACATAGTTCATTGCTCCTGTGCCACTTACGAGACTACTGGAACATGCCGTGCTGTGTCTCCCTGGAGTGTGCGGGCGGCGGGCAGCGGCGGGGTGCGGGCGGCGGGTCAGTGTTTACAATGGCTGGAATGGGTGAAACTCTTGGTCTTGGTCTTGATTATTTTTTTTAAAGTAACGGCAGCACAGATCATTGGTAAAATAAACAAGGCACACAAAAAAGCTCACTAAACGCTGTTTCTGCTAAAGAAATCGAAACTGAGTGGCCACAACAGAGGCTCAAGAGACTGCGTAGACCGCATATTGGCTATACATTCGTCTATTAGGGCCGAGTCACACATACGCGGTTCAGCGATACGGTTCATTGCCGATAGCTATCCCCAATGAAACATATATCCATCCGCCATAATCCGCCACTATCCGTGACATTCCGCACGGAACCGCCAAATTTCAATCCGCAGTGCAACGTATCGCTGAACCACGTATGTGTGACCCCTGCCTTAGGGCCGAGTCTCACATACGCGGTTCAGCGATCCGGATAATTGCGGATTTAATTTTGGCGGTTCCGTGCGGACTGTTACGGATAGTGGGGGATTATGGCGGATGGATATATTGCTGCGGATAGCTATCCGCGATGAACTGTATCGATGAACCGCTTATATATATATATATATATATATATATATATATATATATATATATATATATATATATATATATATATATATATGTGTGTGTGTGTGACCCCAGCTTAAAATTAGTTGCGGTTCATTGTGGATCATTGCGGATCAAATACGTTCAATACGGATCGACTACGTTCAATACGGATCGATTGCGCACAATACGGATTTATTGCGTATCTCTCGCGGCGCCACTGCGTTTCGATTGCGGATGCTCAGCCGTGGCGGCACGCTGCGGTATTTTTTAACGTTTCAAACCAACCGCAGTTCTTCCACGGTTCCGTGCGGACTGTTACGGATAGTGGCGGATTATGGCGGATGGATATACGGTTCATTGCGGATAGCTATCCGCAATGAACCGTATCGGTGAACCGCGTATGTGTGTTTGTTTACCTATCTACATTTTGTTGGAAGTGAATTTTTGATTTTTTGTTTTGTCTTCGAAGAAAAAAATACTGTTTTTCTCACATTATTTTCTCCACTGTGTCCCGTTTTCTTTTGACATTTTTTGAAATTCATTCCCAACAAAAATTTGCCCTTTAGTTGTAGTTTTAATGATACCTAATAAAAGTCGGTCAAACTTTTTACCGGTTTTGTGAATTTTTTTTGGTGTAAAAAACTACTTTTCGAGATATTGGCTCCTAAAGATTTTTTCCATTTCTCCCTGTCTTGCCATTTGTATTTATTTGATTAGCATGAAACTTTCACACATTATTGTGTATACCTTGTTGACTTGCTGGAGAATGATAAGGCATCTAGTCCCCCTTTATAAAAAAAAAGTTTTAATCAATCAAAGGTGAGTGTGTCAGAAGGTCAAGGTGTTCCACTACGACCGGAATTGCCTCTCAAACAGTGTTTGTAGCTAAGAAAACGACACGGTGATGAAAGTTTTGCTTGTAATGAGGCTCAATGTTCACAAATCTGTGAATAATCTGTTGTCGCAGCTGCAGTAATGTCTCATGAGGCAATGTAGCTGATTTTGCAGTTGGTGGTGATGTAGGTGGTGGTGGAGTAAGTGGTGACGAAGCAGGTGGTGGTGGAAAAAAGTGGAAAAAATATTCTAATGCAACTTTTACGTATATACAAGCATTGAATGATACCACATATGTTGACGCGTGTGTGGGGCTATGACAAAACAGCGCGGGACATTTAAAAATGGCCTCCATGATGGGGAGTGGTTTTAATTTTACAAAAACAAACCTCACCAACTGGTAGTTTAGGCTTTCCCGGCCATGCTGAGCGAAAAAAAAATATACTCGTCCGATTTTAAATATATTCGTAAAAAATACCCCGTAGTCGCCCCCCTTGAGTTCATGGAAAATGACGTCAGCATGTGGAGCGAGGAGAGATGAAATAGAAAACGAAAGTATTCACGTCGACAGTAACGCAAATAAAATCGAAAGTATTTATACGTCGAGCGGTAACTCAAATAGAATCTAAACAGGCTTTCATTGTCTTTGTCTTTGACAAATATCGTATCTTCTATATAGGTTTCTGTGGTGAATTTAACACACAAAGAAATTACGAACACACATCTTTAGGTAATGTTTCTTGCTTATACACACTATATAATTCACTTGACTGTCTATATATGCACATTCTAGACACAGTATAAAAATACAAAACATGCTAAATACCTTTTTGGCCACAGTGGGAGAGCCTAAACCTTAAATCTAAGAATAATGACTGCCCGTCCCTTTGTTATGGCTCACAGTAGTAAGCGTGGGATTGCCTTTGTAACGGCTCACATCTTGCTGTGTAATAATAATAAGTACAATGAAAAAACTAAGCTTACATTCAAATCCTCTCTAACGAGCATGATGCTACTCGATCCTCTTACAATAGGATTCAATACTTTATCCTGTATACATAAATAAAATAAGACATTATAGAAAATAGATTCCTTTAAAGGTACACTTGCTTATATCTACTTAATTAATAAATACATAAGAAAATAAGGAATCTGCAAGAGGCCAGTTGACCTACACGTGGTAGTTCCTGTAAAATTATAAACTCTAAAATCCATCTCCATCCATAAATATACTGAGTGGCCCAACCCTTCGTATATTTTCCGCATGTGGCCCGGCGCTGTTAAAAAAAGGTTGGACACCCCTGACCTAGACAGACTAAGGTGCTTTCTCTAGAGCGTTAAATAGCCTACTTACAGACTTGCAGCCACAGAGACACGCCAGTCCTCGTCGGCAGACCGACTCGGTCGGCTAGATTTCGATCGCCGATAGAGTCGGTCTGTCGGCATCCTGCTACGGGCCGCCATTAGGCTAAGCCCGTGCTCCCCCGCGCAGGGAGGGAGCATTTTTACCCTCTTAACGGGCCGTCTTCGGACAAGGGCCCGTTCCCCTAGTGAAACTAGGGGTAAATATTAAAAAAAAAAAAAAAAAAAAAAAATTGCAGCCAGATACTGAATAACTGCAAGGCATTGTGATTTGACAAAAACAAGCAACCCATACACCACCGAAGGGCACCGCTTCCGGCTGGCTACTGAGTTCTGACTACTGAGGAGGCGTAAACCATAGCTGAACTGGCTGAACCCACCAACCTTCCGCCTGATGACGTCATAGGCCAGTTGATTAGAAATTTGACGCACTATCCGGTAGACCCTGTCCTTTGATCCTGTGCAGACTGCTCCTTCTCCACGCTGACCGCACGCCACTACTACGCTCCTCTCTGCAGGGAGCGCAGTGTGTGGTGTGACCCGACCACAGAGTTATATACATAGACGGTTCCCAGAACCTGGATTTTGAAGCAACTGGCGGCCATCTTAGGGTGACGGATGGCGAGACAGAGAATATCACATAGTTATGTCTGCTACTGCTATTATCAAGTTACCAGCGCCTCGGCGATCCTCTGTCAGATAGACTTGTTATTTTCTTGTCCATTTTTTACCCACTGATTATTGTTACATTGGTACATGTCATATACCATCTGAATCGGAAAAAATGTGCTGAATTTGAAACTGTAGACGAAAATTTAATACAATAAAAAGTACATGAATGACAAGGAGTTGAAGCAAAAGGGGTGAACAAAAATGTTTATACACTACCATATTTTTTTCTCATTATTTTATTGTAGGTGTTGCATACAAACAGGAAGGAGGTCAGAGATACTCAGGAGACAGGCCGGCGTCCTTGTTTATTCTGGCTCGAAACACGACAACAGGCGCCAAGCTCAGACAAAAGAGATGCAGCAAGCGTATTCTATCCTTTCAACAGGGGAATACCCAACATTCCTTCCCCTATTTTTTCTACATAAAGCAGAGAAAATAATAAAAAAAAACCATAACTATGACATCTTGATATAAACTTAAGATTACAAGAACTACAGTAAGACACCTTTAGAGATTGAGTCGGTCCGGAGGTTTCAGCACTCTTCCGGATCGTTTCGGTACAGGAGTCTGAGATACTGGTACCTTTTCATGGGCTTCTGGAATTGTCACGGTCTGCCCTGTTACATTGTGGTCCTGGAACTCGATTACTTCCCTTGATCCACGGTCATAACTATCTCCAGAACCCACTGGTGAACTTGAATCAACCCCCTGTACAGGAACACTACTGTTTCTTGGTGGTAAATTAGTACTGCCAGCACCCTCTGACTTCTCTTGACCGGCTGTAATCAGGTATCTATGCATGATTTGGTCTGCATGCCTCTTCCATAACATGTTACCAAAATCCTGAACCCGAACCTTGTAATTTCTTAATCCTAACACTTCCACAACTTCCCCTTTCACCCATGCATCTCCTTTACCATAGTTTCTTACAAAAACTGCATCACCTATTTTAAAAAGTTTACTTTCATCATGAAAAACTTGATGGCTCAGTTGAACTAAAACCCTGTCTTTAGATGTATTAGTCTTGACTGACTCAATAGTTGTCTTAAAGTTTCTGTTAAACATCACTTCTGCTGGCGACCTGCCAGTTGCAGAGTGAAATGTCTTCCTCTGATTATATAAAAATCAACAGAGTCTAGTGCTTAGACTACCTTTTTGGAACTTCCTCAACTCTTCTTTCAAGGACCTTACTGATCTCTCTGCCAGTCCATTAGATGCAGGACTATATGGGGCCGGAGTTACATGTTTAACACCATTTTTCTGAAGAAACTGCTGCATTTCTTGTGATACAAAACAAGAAGCATTGTCTGAGACAACTATATCAGGCAAGCCGTAGTTACAGAAGGACTTCCTGAGCAATTCAATGGTAGCAGCAGAGGTTATACTGTTTGTCACATGAACATCCAGAAATTTTGAAAAGGCATCTACAATCACAAGGAAATACTTATTCTCAAGGGGACCTGCATAATCTATATGTAACCTTGACCATGGCATACCTGCACTGGACCAGGCAAGGACTGGACTGGCTGATGTACTATAATTCTTGAAACAAATGTCACAACATTTGGTAACCTCTTCAATATCTTGATCCATCTTTGGCCACCATACACAGTTCCTTGCCTCAGCTTTCATAGCATTTATGCCATTATGTCCAATGTGCAAATGTTCAAGTACCTTGCAACGCAGATCCACTGGCACCAGCACCCTATACCGGTGAAGAATGACATCATTGTGCAGGCTCAGATCCGCTTTCACAGATGCAAAATCTACTAACAGGTTCTTAACCTCATTAGTCCACCCAAATTTCAGACAGCTACACAGCTGACTAAGTACTGGGTCCCTCTTGGTCAGTTTTCTAACAGTATGGAAAGAGATGTCTTCAAAATTCAGTGACTCTACTAATTTTACATATTCAGCTGGGTTGTCTAACTCAAAATCATTCCTAATGGGTAGCCTGCTCAGGGCGTCAGCCACAACATTGTCCTTCCCTGCCTTGTGAACAAGATCATAATCATATTGGGATAGCAACAAAGCCCACCTCTGTATTCTTGAATATGCATTGTGGGGAACAGGCCTTCCCTTACCAAACAGTCCTATTAAGGGCTTATGGTCTGTCCTGGCTAGAAAAGGTCTCCCTAGCAAGAAATACCTAAACCTTTTAAGTGCAAACACTAGAGCTAACCCTTCTCTGTCAATCTGAGAATGATTCCTTTCAGCTGGTGACAATCTTTTGCTAGCAAAATACACTGGTCTTTCAATGCCCTGCTTGTCTTGCAGAAGAACACAGCCCACACCTGCAGGGGATGCATCCACTTCTACAATTAAGGGAGATTCTCCGTCAAAGCTTGTTAACAGTGTTGAGTTCCTCAAATCATCTTTTATGTCCTGAAAAACCCCCTCCTCTACTGCAGTCCATTTGAATTTTACTCCTTTCTTTAAGAGATCATATAGGGGTGCCAGTTTAGAAGAAAATTTTCTAACAAATTTACAATAATAAGTAATCATTCCCAACCAGGACTGAACCTCAGCCACAGAGGTAGGTGCAGGAGCATCCAAAATAGCTTTAATTTTCCTTGGGGAAGGAGAAATGCCTTCACCCGAAACATGGTAACCTAGGTACTCCATGGAGTTAACATGCAACATAGATTTTCCTTTGTTAATTCTGACATTATGGTCTCGCAGGACCTGGAGTACCTTTAGGAGTCTTTCATCATGCTCAGCCTTATTTTCACCACAAATAATTATATCATCTAAGTAGGCTGCCACACCCTCTATTTGAGTTTGTAATTGTGAAATGAATTTTTTAAAAATTCCTGGTGATGAGGAAAGCCCAAAAGGCAATCTGCGGTACTTGAAAAGTCCTATAGGTGTGTTAATCACTAAAAAGTCCTGACTTTTCTCATCCACAGGCACTTGCAAGTAAGCATTTTGGAGATCAATTTTAGAGAAAATCTTACTTTTACCAATGACTGACAGCAATTCTTCAATTTTGGGTAGTGGATACCTATCACACTGAATTTGCTTGTTAAGCTCTTTAAAATCTCCACAAATCCTCATAGACTTTTTGTCAGCCTTGAGTACTGGTACAATGGGGGCTGCCCACTCACTATAGGAAACTGGTTCCAGTACTTCTTCTTTGACTAGCTTGTCTAAAGCTTCTTCAACCATCTCCTTGTAATAAAATGGCACTGAACGAGCTTTAACAAATTTTGGTGAAACATCCTGCTTGACATGAATTTTTGCCATTACCCCAAGGACTGGCTTACTATGATCAACAGAATACTTAGTCAAAATCCCCTCAGTGTCTACAACTTGGCTGACTCTGGAATCTTCATCTAGCCCAGCCAGGTAGATGCCAACTTTGCCCATAAGGTCCTTGCCACATAGATTGTTATTTAAGGAATCAACCACATAGAAGGACTGACTACTCTCACAGCCATTATAACTGACTGGTGCATCTGTTTTACCCAGCACTTGAATGGTAGAGTTATCATAAGCATTTAATCTTTTACTGGAAGGCTCAACCTTAAGTTTCAACAACTTGGCCCAATGGCTGGATAAAGTAGAAACAGATACACCAGAATCAATCTCAAATGGTACTTGTCTTCCATTAATTCTAAAAAAATACTCTTCAGCCTTCACAACACGTATGTGCTCCCTTACTGATGCTAAATTACCATCTCCTTCCTCAGAGCTGGCTGACCCATCTGGGTCATCCAAACCTTGACACAACGTGGCTGTGGCCTTGATTTGTAGGATCCACTTCTACCTTTGCTACTGTCACTCCCTGCTTGACCTTTACCTTTGTCCTCACCTGAACCTCCCTTCTTCACAGCAGTACAAACACGTTTCAAATGTCCCTTCTTTTGGCAACGATCACAGGTGAGGTCTTTAAATCTGCACTGACTGCTGTCGTGAGGGAAACCACAATGCCTGCAGCAGTATTTCTGCGGCTTAACACTCATGGCCTTCCCCAGCGATGGCTCACTCCTCTCACTGACAAAAGCTTTTTCTAAATTCAAAATCCTTTCAGAAATCTTTGAGGATGTCATCTTTTGCAAATCTAGATTTTCAGCCACTAAATTAGGGAAGTATATCTCATGCTCCACTGCCATAAACAACTGGATCTCTAACCCTAGGATCAAACTGTTCTCCAAAGTTACAATCTTTAGCTAATGCCTTCAAATCTGCAAACAGAACATTTAAGGTTTCACCTGGTTTCTTTGTCCGCTGCTGGAAAGCAAGCAAACTGCGATGGTACGAAGGTTTTACAGCATAATGGCCTTTAAGAGCCATTACTAGGGCATCATACGACCTTGTGTGTGGTAAATCAGGTGCACAAAGATTACCGAGCAAGCTGTAGGTCTCTGTACCTACCGATACCAGCAATCCATTCTTTTTCTTGCTTTCCTCTGTAATCCCTAAATGAGCAAAATGCGCCTCCAACAAGCTCAGCCACAGCTCCAGAGAAATCTTGAATGGATCAAAAGCGTCTATTTGAACTGGTGCCGACGCCATGCTGAGGAATGCTGTAGAAACAATCACCAGGAAACAGCCTCACCTTAGGACTGCCGCTGTCTACGTAGCACTTCAGGCTGCAGGCAGTAGGTCGATCCCACCTCCAAGGATCCCACGTCCTCCAATCCGTGTGGCAGGAACAACAGGATCACCAGCACAGTAAGTGGCCATCGGCAGGTAGCATCCACCGCCAAGGCTACAGGCAGCATGCACAGCAACAGGCACCAGTCCACTAGTCGGGTGAGCACCGCATCAGCCGTCCACGTCCAGGCTACACTCCGTGGCTCTAACAGTTTAGCAGCAGGCCGGTACCTCCATCTCTTCCTGTTCCTGACGATCCCATCCTCGTCGCCATTTGTTGCATACTAACAGGAAGGAGGTCAGAGATACTCAGGAGACAGGCCGGCGTTCTTGTTTATTCTGGCTCGAAACACGACAACAGGCGCCAAGATCAGACAAAAGAGATGCAGCAAGCGTATTCAATCCTTTCAACAGGGGAATACCCCAACAGTAGGTATACCTAAGTGCGATAAATTTGTGATCATGATATGCAGTAATGTCTCATCAACACGGTGATCGGCTCAGTTTTCCAAAATATCATGATGGTGGATAGCTAAATAATAGTGGTTAAGTGTAAACATGTGGAAGCATGGAAAGGTCGCCAATCCGTCACCCTATGGAGGCCGACCATAGAGTTACAGCCAGGAGCAGTGGCTTCACTTCTCACCGTGGCGAGAGATTGGAGTTGAACCCTCTAGTCTAGTATATAACTCTGTGGATCCGACCAGCCACTAGCGGCCGCTTTCACAGTCGTTTTGTTTGTTTTGATCGTTACCAATGGCGCCGATCGACGCTATAGTTTTTCACGTGAAACTGGTCTATGGAGTAGTGGTGGCTGCAGAGGAAGCGAGAGGTGTTAAGAGTGTGTGGTAAAGTGCGGGGCTAGGCTAAGCCCGCAGCCGCCACTACCCCATCGCCCAGTTTTAAGTGGAAATTCTAAAGCGGCGATCGTCGCCATTGGTAACGATCAAAACAAAAACAAAACATAAACGACTGTGAAAGCGGCCCTAGGTGGCCCTGACACTCATCGACATATTTGTATTAAATTGCACTATGTAAGATGTAATAATAAAGAAAAAAGATTTATCTCAACACACACACACACACACACACACACACACACACACACACACACACACACACACACACACACACACACACACACACACACACACACACACACACACACACACACACACACACACACACACACACACACACACACACACACACACACACACACACACACACACACACACACACACACACACATGCACACACACACACACACACACACACACACACACACACACACACACACACACACACACACACACACACACAATAATAATAATAATAATAATAATAATAATAATAATAATAATAATAATAATAATAATAATAATAATAATAATAATAATAATATAATAATAATAATAATAATAAGAGAGAGAGAGAGAAGAGAGAGAGAGAGAGAGAGAGAGAGAGAGAGAGAGAGAGAGAGAGAGACAAAGGAGACAGCTCAAGGGCACACAAAAAGGAAACAATAATAAATAAATAAAAAAGCCCGCTACTCGCTGCTCCTAAAAAGAATCCAAAGAGGTGGCCGAAAGAAAGGTCAATTTCGGGAGGAGAGGTGTCTAGATACCCTCCTCTTGAAGGAGTTCAAGTAGCAGGCAGGAGGAAATACAGATGAAGGAAGATTGTTCCAGAGTTTACCAGCGTGAGGGATGAAAGAGTGAAGATGCTGGTTAACTCATGCATAAGGGGTTTGGACAGTATAGGGTTGAGCATGAGTAGAAAGTCGTGTGCAGAGGGGCCGCGGGAGGGGGGGGGAGCCATGCAGTTAACAAGTTCAGAAGAGCAGTCAGCGTGAAAATATCGATAGAAGATAGAAAGAGAGGCAACATCGCGACGGAATTTAAGAGGTAGAAGATTATCAGTAAGAGGAGGAGAGCTGATGAGACGAAGAGCCTTAGACTCCACTTTGTCCAAAAGAGCTGTGCGAGTGGAGCCCCCCCTTACGTGAGATGCATACTCCATACGACGGCGGAAAAGGCCCCTTTATATGGAAACCAAATGTGCGGGAGAGAAGAACTGGCGGAGACGATACAGAACGCCCAACCTCGAGGAAGCTGATTTAGTGAGAGAGGAGATGTGAAGTTTCCAGTTAAGATTTTGAGTTAAGGATAGACCGAGGGTGTTTATTGTTGAAGATGGTGACAGCTGAGTGTTGTCGAAGAAAAGGGGATAGGTGTTTGGAAGATTGTGTCGAGTTGATAGGTGGAGAAATTGGGTTTTTGAGGCATTGAAGGACACAAGGTTCCTTTTACCCCAATCGGAAATGATAGTAAGGTCTGAGGTTAGGCGTTCTGCAGCCTCCAGCCTGGAGTCATGTTATTCCTGTTGAGAGGGTCTTCTGTTGATAGAAGTTGAATAATGCAGAGTGGAGTCATCAGTGTATTAGTGGACAGGACAGTTTGTTATGGAAAGAAGATCATTGATGAATAACAGGAAGAAAGTGGGTGATAGAACAGAACCCTGTGGAACACTACTCTTAATAGGTTTAAGGGAAGAACAGTGACCGTCTACCACAGCAGAGATGTAACGGCCGGAAAGGAAATTGGAGATAAAGGAACAAAGAAAAGGATAGAATCCGAAAGAGAGCAGTTTAGAAAGCAAAGACTTGTGCCAGACTCTATCGAAGGCTTTCGATATGTCTAGCACAACTGAGAAAGTTTCACCGAAACGGCAAAGAGAGGATGACCAAGAATCAGTTAAGAGAGCAAGAAGATCGCCAGTAGAACGCCCCTTGCGGAACCCTTATACTGGCGATCAGATAGAAGGTTAGAAGTGGAAAGGTGCTTTTGAATCTTCCGATTAAGGATTGATTCAAGAGCTTTAGATAGACAGGAAAGTAAAGCTATATAGGGCGGTAGTTTGAGGGATTGGAACGATCACCCTTCTTAGGCACAGGCTATACGAAGGCGTACTCCCAGCAGGAAGGAAAGGTAGATGTTGACAGGCAGAGGCGAAAGAATTTGACCAGGCAGCGTGTCTGTGTGTGTGTGTGTGTGTTATCCAGCTCTTTCTCCTCCTTACTTTCTATTCCCCTTTTTCGGTATGCTCATGCGCTTCCGCCACTCACATCACCTATTTCCAAAGCCCGACAAGGGGGGTGGTCTCATTATTGAGAAATTATTGTGAAGAATAAACATAAAAGTGGTCAGCGTTTGAAGTTCATTTCCTTGATGTGTAAAATAAGTGCTTAATACTTTGACTAATGATTATGATGATGATAAGAATAATGATGTTAATGATGGTAATGATAATGATAATGATGCCGTTCTTTTACTACTACTGCTAGTACTACTACTACTACTACTACTACTACTACTACTACGATTACTAAGACTACTACTACTAATACTAAGACTCCTCCTCATCCTCCTCCTCCTCCTCTTCCTACTACTACTACTACTACTACTACTACTACTACTACTACTAATAATAATAATAATAATAATAATAATAATAATAATAATAATAATAATAATAATAATAATGATGATGATGATGATGATGATGATGATAATAATAATAATAATAATAATAATAATAATAATAATAATAATAATAATAATAATAATAATAATAATAATAATAATAATAATAAGATAATAATAATAGTAAGATAATAATAATATACAGCTGTACTAATGATTGTCAATATGATAATAAATACGATTGATTCTCTCTCTCTCTCTCTCTCTCTCTCTCTCTCTCTCTCTCTCTCTCTCTCTCTCTCTCTCTCTCTCTCTCTCTCTCTCTCTCTCTCTCTCTCTCTCTCTCTAAAGCCCGAACAACAAAAAACGACTCTCAGCCACGTCCTTCCATCCCGCCCGTGTAAATAGACACCATACACCGCAACAGACTCGTAACATTGAACCCGCCAGTACCACCACCTCTATTACCAAGCTTCAAGATAACCTAAGAGTCCTTAGTTTCAATGGGCGTAGCCTAAGAAACAAGTTTGATGAACTGCGATGTCTTGCTCTGACAGAAAATTTTGACGTAATTGCTATAACCGAAACATTTATCGACACCACTAATATTGATTTAAGTTCCGAATACAACATAGATGGCTACAGATTCTTCAACAATGATCGTGTAAACCGTAGAGGGGGTGGTGTCGCCCTTTTTGTCAAAAGCTACTTGCAACCCACTGACAAAACACCAAGAAACAGTAACGTTGACGTGCGAGTAAACACTGCAAAAGTCAATTACTTACACTTACAGGCCTCCGGGGCAATCACTCGATGCCGATCTTGAAATGTACAGCGTCTTAAGGCAGTCACTTAATAACAGCGACTCACTGATACTAGGAGACTTTAACCTCCCCCATATCGACTGGACGACACTGTCGGGTACAGAAGGTGAGTCCCACAGAATGATCGAATTTCTAGAGGAAAATTATCTAAGCCAAATGGTTTCTGAACCAACTCGACAAAATAACATACTTGACCTTGTTATAGCGACCCAAGATAACCTAGTCAGTAATGTCACGGTAGGAGAACACCTCGGTTCCTGCGATCATAAACTAGTGCGCGTTGACATTAGAGCTCAAACATCGGTGACTGAAAATAAAGTAAAGGTGCCCAATTTCAAAAGAGCCAACTTCGTAGAAATCCGACGAAAACTAATAGATATGCAACTATCAGATGACGGCAATGTAGAGGACGCCTGGCTGAGCTTTAAAAATCACTTACTCACTCAGCAGGACACATTTGTCCCCTTGTGCGAGAAGCGAATT
Source organism: Eriocheir sinensis (assembly GCF_024679095.1). Lineage (NCBI taxonomy): Eukaryota > Metazoa > Arthropoda > Malacostraca > Decapoda > Varunidae > Eriocheir > Eriocheir sinensis. The sequence goes on from NC_066570.1 coordinate 8,215,701, forward strand.
AACACTAATAAAAGCCCACCTTGGTTTAATAGCGAAATTAAACACTCAGTCAAGGAGAGAAAATTGTCTTACAGGTTAAAGAAAGAGCAAAGCACGCCCGAAAACATTAGACTTTACAATGATGCCAGGCGACGAGTTAACAGATTAGTGCGTCAGGCAAAGCGTAGATATGAAGAAAATATTGCAGAAAACTGTAATAATAATCCGAAATCCTTCTTCAGTTACATAAACAACAGAAAGGCGATCAGAAGTGGAATTGGACCTTTAATAAACAGCGACGGTGCACTAGTGACTGACAGCCAACACGTTGCAAACCTATTAAACAATTACTTTTCCTCGGTGTTTAATAATAACAGTCCTCCCGCCACCACCACCAACACCAGTACTAATGTAAATCCCGAGCATGCATTGTCTAACTTTGAAATAAAACCCGATGAAGTCCTTAAAGCCCTCAAATCACTTAAAACAAATAAAAGTCCTGGACCTGACAAACTATATCCAACTCTGCTGAAAGAAACAAAGAGCGAAATACTCTCCTCCCTCACAACCGTATTCAATATGTCCTTGCGACAAGGCATCGTCCCTTCAGATTGGAAAAAGGCTAACGTGACACCGATTTTTAAGAAAGGAGACAAAAAAGTACCAGGTAATTACAGGCCCATTAGTCTAACTTCGGTTGTAGGTAAGCTACTTGAGGGCATAATTAGAGACAAAATTGTGAGTTACCTTGAAAGCCACTCATTGATTGGGGACTCACAACATGGCTTCCGAAACAAAAGATCCTGCCTATCAAACCTATTAACCTTTTATAACGACCTCTTCACTGTTTATGATGTAACCAAATCACTGGACGTAGTCTATCTTGATTTCCAGAAAGCGTTTGACAAAGTCCCGCATCATAAATTACTTTACAAATTAAAGCAAATAGGTATTGACGGTCAAGTAAACCAATGGATCGCGAATTGGTTGAGCAACAGACAACAAAGAGTAGTGATTGACGGATTTAACTCAGAGTGGGCGCCTGTCACTAGTGGCGTCCCTCAGGGCTCGGTCCTTGGCCCAGTGCTCTTCATTATATACATCAACGACGTGGATGTTGGACTCAATAACTGCATTAGTAAATTTGCAGACGACACAAAGATTGGTAACTCGGTTCTGACTGACGAAGACAGGCAAAGCCTCCAAGAGGATTTGCACAAAATTTCAGCTTGGTCGGATAGATGGGAGATGCCCTTTAACGTAGACAAGTGCCAGGTCCTTCAAATTGGAACGAGGAATAAGAAGTTCGAATACGAAATGCGCGGCGTTAAACTCAAAAGCGTTCAATGCGTCAAAGACTTGGGGGTCAAAATCGCATCAAACCTCAAATTCTCACAGCAATGCATCGATGCAGCAAATAAAGCGAACAGAATGTTGGGCTTCATTAAAAGAAACTTTGTATTCAAGAATAAAGATGTAATACTCCCGCTCTACAACAGTTTAGTCAGACCCCACTTGGAATATGCGGTACAGTTTTGGTCTCCCCATCATGCAAAGGATATTGCTAAATTAGAAGGTGTTCAGCGTCGGGCAACGAAAATGATCCCTTCCTTGCGCAACAAATCCTACGAAGAAAGGCTTTCTACCCTTAACATGTTCTCTCTTGAGAAACGTCGCCTCCGAGGAAAACTGATCGAATGTTTTAAAATACTTAATGGTTTCACGAATGTAGACAGATCAACATTGTTTATGATCGATGACACTTTGCGCACGAGGAACAATGGCGTAAAACTCAGATGTAGACAAGTAAATTCAGACTGCACCAAATTTTTCTTCACCAACGTTATAGTGCGAGAATGGAATAAGCTTCCACCATCAGTGGTCCAGTGTAACACGATTGACTCCTTCAAAAATAAGCTCGACCGTCACTTCCTTCAACTTAATATCAACTAGAGTAGAAATGCAACGTTTTGGAGTCTTCTGATTAATGTAAAATCACTTAGGTTTAAGGACAGACCACCAAGTCTGGACCATGGGGTCTGTGTGGTCTGATTTTCTATGTAAATCTATGTAAATCTCTCTCTCTCTCTCTCGACACCACAAATATTTATTTAAGTTCCGAATACAACATAGATGGCTACAGACTCTTCAACAAAGATCGTGTAAACCGTAGAGGCGGTGGCGTCGCCCTTTATGTCAAAAGCTATTTGCAACCCACCGACAAAACACCGGGAAACAGTAACGTTGAACATTTGTGCGTGCGAGTAAACATTGCAAAAGTCAATTTAAATATATCTGTCACCTACAGACCTCCCGGGCAATCACTCGATGACGACCTTGAAATGTACAGCGTCTTAAGGCAGTCACTTAATAACAACGACTCACTGATATTAGGAGACTTTAACCTCCCCCATATCGACTGGGCGACACTGTCAGGCACAGAAGGCGAGTCACATAGAATGATCAATTTCTAGAAGAAAATTATCTAAGCCAAATGGTTTCTGAGCCAACTCGACAAAATAATATACTCGACCTTGTTATAACGACCCAAGATAACCTAGTCAGTAATGTCACAGTAGGAGAACACCTCGGTTCTTGCGATCATAAATTAGTGCGCGTCGACATTAAAGCTCAATCATCAGTGACTGAAAATAAAGTAAAGGTGCCCAATTTCAAAAGAGCTAACTTCGTAGAAATCCGACAAAACCTAACAGAAATACAACTATCAGATGACGGCAACGTAGAGGAAGCCTGGCTAAGCCTTAAAAATCACTTACTCACTCAGCAGAACACATTCGTCCCCTTGTGCGAGAAGCGAATTAACACTAATAAAAGCCCACCGTGGTTTAATAGCGAAATTAAACAATCAGTCAATGAGAAAATTGTTTTACAGGTTAAAGAAAGAACAAAGCACGCCTGAGAACATTAGACTCTATAATGATGCCAGGCGACGAGTAAAAAGACTAGTAGGTCAGGCAAAGCGTAGACATGAAGAAAATATTGCAGCCAACTGTAACATAACCCGAAATCTTTCTTCAGTTACATAAACAACAGAAAGGCGATCAAAAGTGGTATTGGACCTTTAACAAACAGCGACGGTGCACTAGTGACTGACAGCCAACACATTGCAAACCTCTTAAACAATTACTTTTCCTCGGTGTTTAATACTAACAGTCTTCCTCTCGCTACCACCAACACCAGTACTATTGTAAATCTCGAGCATGCATTGCCTAATTTTGAAATAACAACCGATGAAGTCCTTAAAGCTCTCCATTCACTTAAAACAAATAAAAGTCCTGGACCTGACAAACTATATCCAACTCTGCTGAAAGAAACGAAGAGCGAAATACTCTCCTCCCTCACAACCGTATTCAATATGTCCTTGCGACAAGGCATCGTCCCTTCAGATTGGAAAAAGGCTAACGTGACACCGATTTTCAAGAAAGGAGACAATAAAGTACCAGGTAATTACAGGCCCATTAGTCTAACTTCGGTTGTAGGTAAGCTACTTGAGGGCATAATTAGAGACAAAATTGTGAGTTACCTTGAAAGCCACTCATTGATTGGGGACTCGCAACATGGCTTCCGAAACAAAAGATCCTGCCTATCAAACCTATTAACCTTTTATAACGACCTCTTCACTGTTTATGACGTAACCAAATCACTGGACGTAGTCTATCTTGATTTCCAGAAAGCGTTTGATAAAGTCCCGTATCATAAATTACTTTACAAATTAAAGCAAATAGGTATTGACGGTCAAGTAAACCAATGGATCGCGAATTGGTTGAGCAACAGACAACAAAAGAGTAGTGATTGACGGATTTAACTCAGAGTGGGCGCCTGTCACTAGTGGCGTCCCTCAGGGCTCGGTCCTTGGCCCAGTGCTCTTCATTATTTACATCAACGACGTGGATGTTGGACTCAATAACCGCATTAGTAAATTTGCAGACGATACAAAGATTGGTAACTCGGTTCTCACTGACGAAGACAGGCAAAGCCTCCAAGAGGATTTGCACAAAATTTCAGCTTGGTCGGATAGATGGGAGATGCCCTTTAACGTAGACAAGTGCCAGGTCCTTCAAGTTGGAACGAGGAATAAGAAGTTCGAATACGAAATGCGCGGCGTTAAACTCAAAAGCGTTCAATGCGTCAAAGACTTGGGGTCAAAATCGCGTCAAACCTCAAATTCTCACAGCAATGCATCGATGCAGCAAATAAAGCGAACAGAATGTTGGGCTTCATTAAAAGAAACTTTGTATTCAAGAATAAAGATGTAATACTCCCGCTCTACAACAGTTTAGTCAGACCCCACTTGGAATATGCGGTACAGTTTTGGTCCCCCCACCATGCAAAGGATATTGCTAAATTAGAAGGTGTTCAGCGTCGGGACACGAAAATGATCCCTTCCTTGCGCAACAAATCCTACGAAGAAAGGCTTTCTACCCTTAACATGTTCTCTCTTGAGAAACGTCGCCTCCGAGGAAAACTGATCGAATGTTTTAAAATACTTAATGGTTTCACGAATGTAGACAGATCAACATTGTTTATGATCGATGACAGTCTGCGCACGAGGAACAATGGCGTAAAACTCAGATGTAGACAAGTAAATTCAGATTGCACCAAATTTTTCTTCACCAACGTTGTAGTGCGAGAATGGAATAAGCTTCCACCTTCAGTGGTCCAGTGTAACACGATTGACTCCTTCAAAAATAAGCTCGACCGTCACTTCCTTCAACTTAATATCAACTAGAGTAGAAAAGCAACGTTTTGGAGTCTTCTGATTAATGTAAAATCACTTAGGTTTAAGGACAGACCACCAAGTCTGGACCATGGGGTCTGTGTGGTCTGATTTTCTATGTAAATCTATGTAAATCTCTCTCTCTCTCTCTCTCTCTCTCTCTCTCTCTCTCTCTCTCTCTCTCTCTCTCTCTCTCTCTCTCTCTCTCTCTCTCTCTCACACACACACACACACACACACACACACACACACACACACACACACACACACACACACACACACACACACAACTATCTAAAGACGCTTGACAGTCAGCGCCCCCAGGGGACCCGGGGGAAAAGAGCGACCCTGCCATATCTTGTCTCCGTGAGTGACAGCTCGAGTTTGGTGTTCTTGAGTCCAATCACTCCAATGCAGTCGATAGTATGTCGGTAAACGTGATAAATGAGACAACCTGCACGCCTTATATGTCGGTAAACGTGATAAATGAGACAACCTGCACGCCCTGTATGTCGGTAAACGTGATGAGACAACCTGCACGCCCTGTTTGTCGGTAAACGTGATGAGACAACCTGCACGCCCTGTATGTCGGTAAACGTGATAAATGAGACAACCTGCACGCCCTGTATGTCGGTAAACGTGATGAGACAACCTGCACGCCCTGTATGTCGGTAAACGTGATGAGACAACCTGCACGCCCTGTATGACGAGCAGTCGACAATGGACATAGCATCGTGCCGAAATTCATCCACCCTGTGTGTATGTTAATTACAAAGCGGACGGACTAAAATAAACTATAGGGTACGAGACTCGACGCCACACCACGGGTTCGATTTCCGGGTGTGAGTGATGATGGATGGTGAGTCTCCTTTAATCCGTGCCCCCTGTCCACCCAAGTGTGAATGGGTGCCAGGTGTCAGTCATGGGTTGCCCCGCCTCCCGGGTGGGTGTGGGCGTGAGGCTCCACCCGTTATCTATAAGCTCCGTCACCTGCCGAGCTCATTCGGGGCAAGGCCCGTGGAGACTTGATTCGGTGAGAGTAAACTGGCTTTCGATTGCCCGTCGAATGCGTGATCAGACCATGGTGAATGACACACACACACACACACACACACACACACACACACACACACACACACACACATGCCTTGTTCTTGATGAATGCACTAAATTTTAGCTTCATCTTCCTTTATCTCCCGACGCACACGAACAAAATAATATGGTAAACTATTTTAACCTTGGTATACTATTGAATCGTATGAATTTTGCAAACTAAACTGGAAAGTCAGTGATGACTTATTCTGACATATCGAGTTTGAAAGTTGCTCTCGATCTGGGGGGACGGGACAAGGTTACGTGTTTATTATCAGCAATTTATAACTTTACTTTCTCTCTTAATTCCTTTCCTGCTTCTCCTGCCCTTTGTAATGCACTCCATTTACAACTTTCACTCATTCTCGACGAAAAAAGAAAGAAAAGGCAGCAAAAAATTAGGCGGGAGGTAGTTTTGAGAGAGAGAGAGAGATTGGGGGAAAGAAAGTCAAGAAAAAAAATCATACAAAAAAAGGAATTAAGATGAATAAAGTAACATAAATAAAGGCTAAAATATCCTCATGAGGTCTTAATTCTCTACATAGCTATATATATATATATCTATATATATATCTATATATATATATATATATATATATATATATCTCTATATATATAAATATAGATATATATATATATATATATATCTAAAAACAACTCTATATATATATATATATATATATATATATATATATATATATATATATATATATATATATATATATATATATATATATATATATATATATATATATATATATATATATATATATATATATATATATATATATATATATATATATATATATATATATATATATATATATATATATATAATAATTAAACTATTGTGGTGGTAGCTAGGGGCATGGCCTGTCCTCTCTAGCCTCCTCATTAGTAAATTGAACCGTTGGTAATCCTGCAACCCCGAAACTCTCTCTCTCTCTCTCTCTCTCTCTCTCTCTCTCTCTCTCTCTCTCTCTCTCTCTGACTCAGCTAAGTGAGAACCGGGTGATAAGAGTAAAAAAAGTGGGATAAAAAGTAACAAAGTGGGGCGGTGTTGATGTCTATTGAAGGGAAAGTAAAATTGAATTTATTTTGCTTGCATCAAAGTGGGACTCTCTCTCTCTCTCTCTCTCTCTCTCTCTCTCTCACACACACACACACACACACACACACACACACACACACACACACACACACACACACACACACACACACACACACACACACACACACACACACACACACACACACACACACACACACACACACACACACACACACACACACACACACACACACACACACACACACACACACACACACACACACACACACACACACACACACACACACACACACACACACACACAAAAAAAAAAAACTGACATGACACCCCCACACACACACTCTCACTTTCATTTAATTACAATGTATTTGAATCAATGTGTTCATTTTATAAGCGCAACTAGACTTGTATTTGAGGAGAAAGTTTAAGCATCTACTCTCGCAGCCTACAGAATTAATTATAACCGCCAAGAATACATGAGAGGAACAAAAAGCAGAGGAAAAACAGAGAGAATGTTCCCTGATAGGACGAGCTGGTTCGGGCACTACAAGAGGAAGGTGAAAGGGATGACGGAGGGGAACGTGGGAGAGGTAACGAAGAGGAGGACCGGTAAAAATCAAGGAAAGGTCGTCCGAGGTAAGAGTAGTAAGAAAGGCATGAAGAAGGAAACTGTCATTCTTCTTCTTTGGCGTCGTCGTTGTTGCTATCTTTTTCTTTTTCTTCTTCGTCTCATTTTGTCGTCTTTTTCTTTGTCATCCTCTTCTTCGTAGTCTTCTTCTTTTTCATCTTCTCTATCATCTTCTTCTCTGTCATATTCTTCTTTGCCATTTTCTTCTCTATCATCTTCTCGGTCATCTTCTTCTCTGTCATCTTCTTCTCGGTCATCTTCTTCTCGGTCATCTTCTTCTCGGTCATCTTCTTCTCTGTCATCTTCTTCTCTGTCATCTTCTTCTTTGTCATCTTCTTCTCTGTCATTTTCTTCTTTGTCATCTTCTTCTCTGTCATCTTCTTCTTTGTCATCTTCTTCTCTGTCATCTTCTTCTTTGTCATCTTCTTCTCTGTCATCTTCTTCTTTGTCATCTTCTTCTCTGTCATCTTTTTCTCGATCATCTTCCTCTCTGTCATCTTCTTCTCTGTCATCTTCTTCTCGGTCATCTTCTTCTCTGTCAATTTCTTCTCTGTCATCTTCCTCTCTGTCATCTTCCTCTTTGTCATCTTCTTCTCAGTCATCTTCTTCTCTGTCATCTTCTTCTCTGTCATTATCTTCTCTGTCATCTTCTTCTCTGTCATCTTCTTCTCGATCATTTTCTTCTCTGTCATCTTCTTCTCTGTCATCTTCTTCTTTGTCATCTTCTTCTTTGTCATCTTCTTTGTTATCTTCTGCTCTGTCATCTTCTCTGTCATCTTCTTCTCTGTCACCTTTTTCTCGGTCATCTTCCTCTCTGTCATCTTCTTCTTCATCTTCTTCTTTGTCATCTTCTTTTTTTGTCATCTTCCTCTCTGTCATCTTCTTCTTTGTCATCTTCTTCTCTGTCATTTTCTTCTCTGTCATCTTCTTCTCGATCATCTTCTTTGTCATTTTCTTCTCTGTCATCTTCTTCTCGATCATCTTCTTCTATGTCATTTTCTTCTCTGTCATCTTCTTCTCGATCATCTTCTTCTCTGTCATTTTCTTCTCTGTCATCTTCTTCTCTGTCATCTTCTTCTCTGTCATCTTCTTCTTTGTCGTCTTCTTCTTTGTCATCTTCTTCTCTGTCATTTTCTTCTTTGTCATCTTCTTCTCTGTCATCTTCTTCTCTGTCATCTTCTTCTTTGTCATCTTCTGTCATTTTCTTCTTTGTCATCTTCTTCTCTGTCATCTTCTTCTTTGTCATCTTCTTCTCTGTCATCTTCTTCTCGGTCATCTTCCTCTCTGTCATCTTCTTCTTCGTCATCTTCTTCTCTGTCATCTTCTTCTCGATCATCTTCTTTGTCATTTTCTTCTCTGTCATCTTCTTCTCGATCATCTTCTTCTATGTCATTTTCTTCTCTGTCATCTTCTTCTCGATCATCTTCTTCTCTGTCATTTTCTTCTCTGTCATCTTCTTCTCTGTCATCTTCTTCTCTGTCATCTTCTTCTTTGTCGTCTTCTTCTTTGTCATCTTCTTCTCTGTCATTTTCTTCTTTGTCATCTTCTTCTCTGTCATCTTCTTCTCTGTCATCTTCTTCTTTGTCATCTTCTGTCATCTTCTTCTCTGTCATCTTCTTCTTTGTCATCTTCTTCTCTGTCATCTTCTTCTCGGTCATCTTCCTCTCTGTCATCTTCTTCTTCGTCATCTTCTTCTTTGTCATCTTCTTTTTCTGTCATCTTCCTCTCTGTCATCTTCTTCGTCATCTTCTTCTTTGTCATCTTTTTTTGTCATCTTCCTCTCTGTCATCTTCTTCTCGATCATCTTCTTCTCTGTCATCTTCTTCTCGATCATCTTCTTCTCTGTCATATACTTTTCTGTCATCTTCTTCTCGATCATCTTCTTCTCTGCCATCTTCCTCTCTGTCATCTTCTCTGTCATCTTCTCTGTCATCTTCTCTGTCATCTTCTTCTCTGTCATCTTCTTCTTTGTCATCTTCTTCTCTGTCATCTTCTTCTCTGTCATCTTCTTCTCGGTCATCTTCCTCTCTGTCATCTTCTTCGTCATCTTCTTCTTTGTCATCTTCTTTTTTTGTCATCTTCCTCTCTGTCATCTTCTTCTCGGTCATCTTCCTCTCTGTCATCTTCTTCTTCGTCATCTTCTTCTTTGTCATCTTCTTTTTTTGTCATCTTCCTCTCTGTCATCTTCTTCTTTGTCATCTTCTTCTCTGTCATTTTCTTCTCTGTCATCTTCTTCTCGATCATCTTCTTCTCTGTCATTTTCTTCTCTGTCATCTTCTTCTCGATCATCCTCTTCTCTGTCATTTTCTTCTCTGTCATCTTCTTCTCGATCATCTTCTTCTCTGTCATTTTCTTCTCTGTCATCTTCTTCTCGATCATCTTCTTCTCTGTCATTTTCTTCTCTATCATCTTCTTCTCTGTCATCTTCTTCTCTGTCATCTTCTTCTTTGTCGTCTTCTTCTTTGTCATCTTCTTCTCTGTCATTTTCTTCTTTGTCATCTTCTCTGTCATCTTCTTCTCTGTCATCTTCTTCTTTGTCATCTTCTTCTCTGTCATTTTCTTCTTTGTCATCTTCTTCTCTGTCATCTTCTTCTTTGTCATCTTCTTCTCTGTCATCTTCTTCTCGATCATCTTCTTCTCTGTCATCTTCTTCTTTGTCGTCTTCTTCTTTGTCATCTTCTTCTCTGTCATTTTCTTCTTTGTCATCTTCTTCTTTGTCATCTTCTTCTTTGTCATCTTCTTCTCTGTCATCTTCTTCTCGGTCATCTTCCTCTCTGTCATCTTCTTCGTCATCTTCTTCTTTGTCATCTTCTTTTTCTGTCATCTTCCTCTCTGTCATCTTCTTCGTCATCTTCTTCTTTGTCATCTTTTTTTGTCATCTTCCTCTCTGTCATCTTCTTCTCGATCATCTTCTTCTCTGTCATCTTCTTCTCGATCATCTTCTTCTCTGTCATATACTTCTCTGTCATCTTCTTCTCGATCATCTTCTTCTCTGTCATCTTCCTCTCTGTCATCTTCTCTGTCATCTTCTCTGTCATCTTCTTCTCTGTCATCTTCTTCTCTGTCATCTTCTTCTTCGTCATCTTTTTCTTTGTCATCTTCTTTGTTATTTTCTTTGTCATCATCTTCTTCGTCATCTTCTTCGTCATCATCTTCTTTTTCTTCTTCTTCTTCTTCTTCTTCTTCTTCTTCTTCTTCTACGTCATTTTCTTTTTCTTCTTTGTAAACTTCTTCTTTGTAATCCTCTTCTTCTTCGTCATCTTTGTTATTATTATTATTATTATTATTATTATTATTATTATTATTATTATTATTATTATTGGTGGCAATGTTATTTTCTGTTGTTGATTAGTTGCTAACATTTTATTTATTATGTCATTATACAGTTCCTTTGATTGTCATGTTTAAATTCTTGTGTATAGCGACATATCACTAGTCTCTCTTATCAGCCACGTCTCTATATATTTATCTACTATCTATCTATCTACCTCTCTATCTATTTACCTATCTATCTATCTACCTGTCTGCCTATCTATCTATCTATCTATGTATCCTTCCATCTCTGCAAATAAATGTCGATATTGCCAGATTATTTTCCGTTTCCCCTTATTACTTAATTTCAACTGTCATCACTTCTTATACAGTTTCTTGAGTATATGTTAACCCAAACGTTAACCAGAACACTTTTTATTTGTTGTCTGGCAATTTCCCAACAAAGTTTTGAACATTTCAGAGTTCATTTTACGGAAAGAATCAAGAGCTCCCCTGACCTTTTGGACGTTTATTTTAGTCACATGTAAGAGTTATTTTCTCGAAGTAACATATATTGCGTGTTCCGGGGAGCACAGTAACCTACTTGCCGGTGTTGCGCCCTGAGAGAGGGGGCAGCACAGAAGTGTTGATAATTGAAGTCCATCAGTGTTACCAGAAAGGATACTCATATCGATAGATAAATAAGGAGGAAAAGGAAAGTTTCGTTTAGGCGGCGCAACATCTGTGGTCAAATGCCGGAGAGAGATAGAAGGGGAAGGAATTATAGAAGGGAACAGATCCCAGGAGACGGGGCACAACCCCCGATTAATACCTGGTACCCATTCACTGCTGGGTGGACAGGGGCGTAGGGTATCGGAAAAGCCGCCCAATTTTTTTCACTCCGCCCGGGAATCGAACCCGCGCCCTCTCGGTTGTGAGCCAAGTGTGCTAACCACTGCACCACGAAGCCCCTAAAAAAGGAGGTGATTAATGGAAACCTACTGAGATAATACTGTAAGCGACAACATGGTCAGTGATCATCACGCAGGTGTCTGTCATCTTCAGCTGAGCGGTTCCTCGTGTCCCCTAAGACATCTCACATCAGGAGTCTGTACACACGCCATGGGGCCTGAGGAGAAATTCGTGTTGTGCAAAGAGTACTTGGATTTCATCAGGCATTACCTCATTACCTCTAAACATAAGACGGGCGACATAAAAATGCAGAGAAGAGTATATAAGGCCACACGTAACGGTCAGTATCAAGTTGATGATAAGTTACCCCATCAAAACTGTCTTTTAAGTGAATAAGCTTGCTAATATGTAGAATATAACTGGGATTGGATTCTATTAGGGTATTAACGTGGTCAGCTGGACAGTTCAGAATTGTGAATGCACAACGAAATTATACATAGCTAAGGACATAAAAAGCTAAACGAGGCTGTTCGTAAAAAAAAATAAGGTATTACCATAATATAAATAAACAAAGATCTACACATGTATTACTAGTTGTATAATCACATTCTGCCCTGCCTGGGGGTTGGGATGACATGCTCCTCCCTTCTCCCTTGTCGTTTACCAGCAACAATAAACTATCAATCAATCAGGAACTAGAGTAAACTTATTGGGACACTGTGCGAGGATACGAGGTTGTGGCGTTTGGGAGGATGTGGTAACAGAGTGTGTCGACGCCCAGGACTCAGAGTTACTACCTCGCATTGATATTCGAGGAATGGCAGGCTTCCATTGTTTTCATTCGCAGTTTTTCCCATAAGAATTATATAGAAATTCAAGAAAAAGACTTAAAATAAACTGGACAAACGTACTGTGCCATTTACAGACATTTCCCACATATTGATATGAATTTCTCTTCTGGTAACACTGGTGCCCTTTAACAATCAACAGTTCTAGGCCGCTCCCACTCTCAGGGCGCAACACTGGGTCACTGACTCGTTCGCCCTTTAACAGTTCCGTTTGGCGTGCAAGGGCACTGGGTCCACACGTCCCTAATACAATATGCATGCCTCATCTTTTTATGACGATCACTCGAAAATACCCTGGACCTTCTGATATACTTTAGCGGTTTAAGATTTCATAGATGATGATGATAATAATGATGATGATGATGATGATGATGATGATGATGATGATAGGGAGAAGTAGGAAGAGGAGGAGGAGGAATTTGTCGTTGATCTTCTTTTACCACCACCACCACCACCACCACAACAACAACAACAACACTAGCAGCAGCAATAGGCGAAATAGGTAAATTAATAAAAGGAGCGGCAGCCGAAATACGCAATTTTGATATAATTCAGACAAAAAAAGGTCACTATAAACACTCGCCTAAATAAACTAAACAAGCAACGAGTTTCCAAGCACTTTCGAACCACAGCTCAGAAAAAAAGGACAACTCAAAAGGAAAAGGAGGACTAGCTGGAATAGTAGTAGTAGTAGTAGTAGTTGTATATAGTAATAGTAGCAAAAGTATAGTAGTAGTAGTAGTAGTAGTAGTAGTAGTAGTAGTAGTAGTTGTATATAGTAATAGTAGCAAAAGTATAGTAGTAGTAGTAGTAGTAGTAGTAGTTGAAGTAGTAGTAGTAGTAGTAGTAGAAGTGGTGGTCGGAAGAGGAGAAGAAAAGATGTGGAGAATTAATTGGAGGAGAGGAAGAGGAGGAGGATAAGAATGACGATGGTAATAATAATGTTAATAGTAACATTCATAATAATAATAATAATAATAATAATAATAATAATAATAATAATAATAATAATAACAATTGGTGGGGTAAAACTCGTGGCATACGATATAGGTGCGCGTGGCCACGGTGCTCATCTCAGTCACATTGGTCCTTGAGCCAGTGTGGCATCCGGGTTACCACAGTTTACCTTCCCCAGGTTTCCCCAGGTACCCGTTTATCATCCAGCTGAAGGGGAGGATGAACAGCTGGGTGAGCTGCACGCCGACTGTCCGGTCTGGGATTAAAACCCGGGCCCGCGGATTCATAGCTAGGCACGCTAACCACTGGACCACGGAGGCGTAAATACTACAACAACAACAACAACAACAACAACAACAACAACAACAACGATGACGACAAGAGGAAGAAGAAGAAGAAGAAGAAGAAGAAGAAGAAGAAGAAGAAGAGGAAGAAGAAGAAGAAGAAGAAGAAGAAGAAGAAGAAGAAGAAGACAAAGAAAATGACGATGATGAAGGAGGACGAGGAACGTGTGATGTGTACACGTACGAGGTGTGAAGATGATGGATCCAGATGATGATGATGATGATGATGGTGTGGATGATGATGAGGAGGAAAAATGAGAATCATGAAAAGCATGGAAACATGATAAACAGTAGGAGGAGGAGGAGGAGGGTCGAGGAGGAAGAGGAAACCATGATGTGATGGTAGATATGAAAGTCACGACGATATGCTGGTGATAAGGAGGAGAAGGAGGCGTTGGATGAGATGAGAGAGACACCAAGAAGATAATACGAAGATGAGGAGGAGAAAGATGAAGGCAGAGAGGAAGAAGGAGGAAGAAGCCTAGCAGGAGTAACCAGTCTGTGAGCAGGAGGGAGGGGCTTTGCAAGGCTGGTCACCTCGCACATATAAAGCGGGTTCTTTTACTTTTTGCGTTCATAACCTCCGCCACCACCATGGGAAAGGTAGGTGCTGTCGTCTCCGCTACTCTTCACTTGATAGCACACCATCGCTTCCCTTCCGTGCACATAGTTGATATCCTTAGCGCTATCTATACCTCCACATTGTTTCGACTATGCATACAATCAATTAGTTTATATCCACATATTCCCTAATCTCTCTGCATCACACATCACAAACCCGCCTTGTTGTTTAAGTTTATCAGAGCTCTGGACTGACTGGCTATGAAAGACCCTTGCAAAGGCTGACACGTTGCGTTCATAACCTCGGGCTTTCTACCCGCACATTACCTAGATATCCTGGGGTAGCCCTGGCGAGCTCTGTCATTATTCAAACAGAGTGGGCCCGGTACAGCAGCTGATGCAGCTGGAGTCGTCCGCTGACGAACGCCTACCAGCATGCAGTCTGGTGTATCGCTGCACCCCGCCTCCTCCACGTGCCTTATTTACGATTTTTGTTGTTGTTTAAAGATTTCGTTCCTCCTTGGAGGTTCCTCCTTTTGTCAGAGGGAGAAGTCAGACCCAAGATCTCGGTCAGACCGACTCTGTCGAATGACGCCGACCAAGTCGGTCTGTCGACGAGGACTGGCGTGCCTCATGATTTACGAACTTCAGTCCACATGAATGTTCTTTATACATTAAAGCAGCACACATACCCACGTCTCCACTATATTCAAGCTTCCATCCACATAACCGCTATCCTCTCCGCCACACTGAAATATCCACTATACGTACGTCTCCACCACGCATACAGGATTTCGTTTTTGTAGACGTTATCCTCTACAGTCTGCACTGCACTGGTTTCCAACTTTTTCAAAGCCACGGACCAGTCGAGCAAGTGAAAAAAAATCTGCGTACCAGTACCATAGGCATAGATCCAAGCATACACTGACATATTTTATTTTTTTAACAATTTAAAATTCAGTGGGACAATACCATGTAATGTAATGTTTCACATTATACAAAGTAAAGTGATTACAAAGGCTCAATTATTCAAATGGACGCCATGAGGGAAAAATACTACTAACTACAGCATTTAGTAATACAGTAGACATGGAAAAGACTATCATGGTGATAGATTCATGTACCTATTGCAAGGTCTATCAATACACCAAAACGTAATATCTCAAATTTTACAAATGAAATTAGAAATCCGATCTCCCTCTCGCTAGCTTTAGCTCCTCATCTCTTTCTTTCTTCTATCTTTCTTCTTTTCTCTCGTTCTCTCTCTTCTTTCTTTTTCTTTTTTTTTCTTTCTTCCTCGTCTGTCCGGCGGGTGTTACACCATACTCTAAACATTTCAATTAATTTTTATTTCATTATAACTACTTATTTGAGAAAAACATATGCTTTGACAGATTATTATTTTCTTAAATCATGAACAAAATAAAAAAATCACTTGTAAAGCAATTTGGCGGACCAGCACATCATAACAGAGTGTGGAGTGTGCTACAGCTTGCTACTGTTAAGTGCCACGAGAACTTAGCAGTGAGGACCCAGACACGATGAGGCTACGCTTGGACAAGACACAAGTCCAAGACCTGCTCAACCTGGTTACTCTAAGTCTATCTAGCTTCGTGGAACTTATTGTGGTACTAGAATAAACACGCGGATAGCTACTGAACCGATCAGCTGATACGCTCTTCTTCTTCTTGTGACCACTACTTATCGACCTCACGAGAAAATAACCGACATGCTGGTGACCTTATTTCTGACTAGAATTTCGATGAGTTTCCCGTGAAATGCAGCCGACTTTGAATCTCTGAACAAAATTCTCGAGAAACTAGCGATTGGATGACCGTGTTCACACGTGCTGGGGCGAGATTCAGAGATGCGCGCTAATGGCCCGCGGTAAAAGCAATGAACTAATGATTTATCTATCAACGTTGACTTCAGATTCACAAAGCTGTCGTTTCGTCATATTTAGAGGCCGCTGATTGGATGAGCACCGTCGATGACGTCATCGGACTCGGCCAATCACAAGCATGTTTTCAGAACTGTCACTCAATCGTAAGGCCGCCAGCCGCCTTCAACTGCGGCTACAAAACGACCCGTTCTCTCTTCCCATTTTCTACCTTTTTACACAGTACGTATTTTGAGATAACAAGGGAGTAAAGTGAGAAAAAAAAGTCAGCTTCTCCACGGGCCGGTGTGGTGTCGTCTGGCATCCCGTATCGTGAGACATCCCATCCTGATCTGCGCATCGCGGAACCCAATCTTTCCTGTCACAGAGTACTTAAGTGAAGCATCTAAGTGTAAAAAAGTACCAAGGAGGACCTAAAAAGCGATGCAAAGCGGAACAGGTCACAAGAAGAAGAAGAGTGATTGTTGATATCCTAGTTATATACATACATACGTCATCATTTGCTTTTATAATAATATAAATAAACTTGAGTAGGACACATCCCGACAATCAGTCGACCAAAGACACGTTACCGTGTCGAAATTCATGTATGTAAACAGGATGGGATGTTTCACGATATTGGGATGTCTGGCAATACCACACCGGAACCAATAAGCGCTTTTTCAGTGTTTTCAATACCCCGAGTTTCGCGATCCGTGAGTTCAGCGCTATACCTGCGGAACGAGCGCTAAACTCGAGGGATATATATATATATATATATATATATATATATCTATATATATATATATATATATATATATATATATATATATATATATATATATATATATATATAGTATACAGGAGTAGTGCAGTTGCAATAGTGTCTAGTGCGGTCCCATTTTCTTCGTTCCCAGTGCGGTACGCGGTGTACGGTAGGTACTGCGGTATATATATATATATATATATATATATATATATATATATATATATATATATATATATATATATATATATATATATATATATATATATATGTGTGTGTGTGTGTGTGTGTGTGTGTGTGTGTGTGTGTGTGTGTGTGTGTGTGTGTGTGTGTGTGTGTGTGTGTGTGTGTGTGTGTGTGTTTCCATTTACTACTACAACGTAACACCAAACATGTATGGGAAGACATGCTGTATTCTACCAATTTACTACATATATTGGAAAAAAAAAAAAAGGAAAATCTCTCGTTTTTATGCTCGGAGAGAGAAACAAAACCGAAAGCGAAATGCTTTTAATGTCGGTTCAGCTTCGGCAATTTTTTTTTTCTTTCATGTCTGTAACTTTATCTGTTACGTTGAGCGTGTGTGTGTGTGTGTGTGTGTGTGTGTGTGTGTGTGTGTGTGTGTGTGTGTGTGTGTGTGTGTGTGTGTGTGTGTGTATTTTACCTATTAGCCTGTTTGTAGTATA
>NC_066570.1:8238414-8243414 GCF_024679095.1 Eriocheir sinensis
AGCATGAGCCAATGCAAGATGGCGCCACTATAAACACTCGCCTGCGCCAGAACGGGCTGGGCCGACCATCAGGCCCCACCTGGAAGAAGCCTTGGGCCGACCATCAGGCCCCACCAGGAAGATGCCTACCGGCGCAACAGGCAACGACGTAAAAAAAAAAATATATATATATATATATATATATATATATATATATATATATATATATATATATATATATATATATATATATATACATAGCTACATACGTCATCATTAGCTTTCATAATAATATAAATAAACTTGGGTGGGACAGATCCCGACAAGCAGTCGACAAAAGACACGGCACCGTGTCAAAATTCATGTATGTATTCAGGATGGGATGTCTCACGATCTTGGGATGTCTCATGACACCACACCGGATGTCTCATGACACCACACCGTGCCGAAAGTCATCCACCCTCTGTTTGTAAACAAAGCCGCGCATGCGCAGATCAGGATGGGATGTCTCAAAATATGTGGATGGTAGATGACCACACAGATCCCGACAAGCAGTCGACAAAAGACACGATATATCGTGTCGAAATTCACCCACCCTGTGTATGTATTCTGGATGGGATGTCTCACGACACCACACCAGGTCCTTCAGGACGCCACATCGATCCGCACGCTTACCACTCAGTCACTTGAAAGGTTTAAGATGAGAAAAGAAAGCGACGTTTATCTTTGTATCTTGTATCTAGTAATTATTTCCCTTTCACCATTGGGATTTTTTTTCTAGATACAGGGTTCGAAGCACTGCCGTCAACCGTTCTGTCTTGACTCCAGAGCAAACAAGAGGCACCTGTTTATCTCATTTGTTTCTGTGAAAAGCTGCGAGGTAGGGTGACATTATATTTCGGTCAAAATGATATCTAAATTATCTCTTAAAGGAAAAGGAAATTTAATAGAAAAGGAAATATAACTATTTTGGGAAACACGAAGCCAGAATGGGTTAACATTGGCCATACAGTTTAAATTTTTGCAGTGTTCCCATAAAGTTGGTAGAAATCTATACTGATATATAGTGGACCTTTTCTAAGGTCCCCAGATTCTGCCACTATAATTCACTATCAAGTATCATTAGCTGGACCCACACCAAACACTTATTTAGTTACTTCTTGAGGGGCACAGTACAAAACTTCGCGTTTGTCCTCAATACGGGTGTACCCGTGAAGATACGCCTGTCCCAACAACATTGTTTTTTCTTTTAATCAACTCACATCAGCGATAAACAACAAACAATAAAGCTTCGCTATGACGTATGTGTATTCAAATCTCTCTCTCTCTCGCCTTGGAAGTTTTACAGTAATACATAAGTTTGGCTTTTTTACGCGACAAATTATGGAAGTTGAATTTCTGGACAATTCAATAACTTTCTAGATCCCTGAGGCCAAGTTTGAGACGAAAGGAATCGGACGTCCGGGAAAAACGGACACATGGCACGCCTAGTCGAAATATGTTGCTACATACATTATAGGAAAACAGATTTTAAACAGTTTAGCATCATCAGCTTGAGCAGAGGAAGGCGAAAAGAAAAATTGATTTGTCTGTATGTCAATGTCACTGACATATTGTTTTGACAGAAACGAAGTGATTTTTTTTCTCTGCTGGATGTTCATTTTGGTGTAGCAGAATGATCAAAGAGAAATATTATTGTGCACTGAACGATACCGTGCATAAATTCATCCACCCTTATATGTATGTAAATAAAGCGGGCGGACTATAACAAGGGTACGAGACTTGACGCCACACTGCCTCACTGAAGCAATGGAGAAATTTTATCCCCCTCTGCTTGTTCAGTGAGTTGCTGGTTTTGAAACAAATTCCCTCCCGAGGGTCGATGCCGAATCTAACTTTTACAGTAAGGCCTTCAGCACAAACAACAGACTTCAGTCCCTTTGCTCACAAGAAAACATCCAGTTCGCTAACTTGTGGAACAGTTTTAACTACGATTCAAACTTGTTCCTTGCTGATGGCATCCACTTAAACCCTGTTGGAGCAGCCCGTTTCGGGAGGCTGCTCTGTGACCAAGTGGCTCTTCGAAAGCCAAAAAACGCGGAGGCGAGAACACCAGCAGCTCCACCGTAAGGGAGCACTCAACCCGCGAAACCCCCGACTCGAATCACATTAAAGCTTGCTATGTAAACGCTCGTGGCCTACGTAACAAATTTGAAGACTTAGAAGTTCTCGCAGCTACAAATCATTATCACATCATCGGAGTCACAGAATCTTGGATAGACACTTCAAATAGAGATTTCATTGCGGAATATAGATTACCGGGTTATACCATCTTTAGTCATGAAAGAGAGAACAGACGGGGTGGAGGCGTTATCTTATATATCCATAACTCTCTCCATTCAGTATCCGTGAAAACAGATATTATAACCAATGTAGACACGGTCTTTATTGAAATTAAAAATAAATCTCGTAAAATAGTAATTGGACTTATCTACAGACCGCCAGGGCAGACTCTTGATATCGACCACGCATTCAGTGAATTATTATTAGAAACATGTAGCAGTTGCGAGGCAGTAATTGTTGGGGAGTTTAATTTGCCAGTGAAAAGATAGGGTGAACCGTTGAACTGTCATACGGGGCTCGACCTGTACACAAATTTACTAGAAAATGATTTACATCAACACGTTCAAGAACCGACTCGGGAAAATAATATACTGGACCTTATCTTTTCAACGACAGCTGATCTAGTTAACGAAGTAAATGTTGGTCCAATTTTTAGTTCTAGCGATCACCGAACAATCACATTCAGCATCAATATGAAAGAAAGTAAAGTAACTCCTAGTAAAGAAAAGGTGCCTGATTATCAGAGAGCGAATTTCGTAAGACTCCGATCAATTCTAAATAATTCTGACTGGACTAAAATCTCGGCGGAAACAGATATTGATAAATCTTGGGGGGCCTTCACCACAATATTGAACAATGCCATAAGCATATGCGTACCCTATCGTAACAGACGTTCAGCTTTTAAGAAGAAACCCAAATGGTGGAATAACGAAATTCAAAATAGTCTATCTCTTAAAAAACGCGTATACAGTAGATACATATCAACTCAGAGTGAGGCTGACAAACTAGAGTTGGACAGAATTCGCCGCGAAACCAAGAAATTAATAAAAAGAAGCAAGAAAAATCTTGAAGAATATATAGGGGAAACGAGTAAATCTAATCCTAAAGAATTTTTTAGCTATGTAAATAATAAAAAGTCACTCACTTGTGGTATCGGACCGCTTGCTAATGATTATGGTAACCACACGAACGATGAAAATTAAATGGCTACAATCCTAAATAACTTTTTCGCATCCGTATTTACCGACGAAGATTGTTTATCACCTCAACCGCCGGAGGTTAGAAGGACCGAAAAGATGTTACGTGGCGTGCTCATCGTAGAAAGTGACATTTTACGCACAATTGAAAAGATTAAAGTAAGCAAAGCTCCTGGTCCAGACAAAATTATCCCTAGGGTCTTAAAAGAAATCAAACATCAAATTTGTAAACCACTCTCCATCATATTCAATAAATCTTTAACAGCTGGAAAAGTTCCATCTGATTGGAAACTTGCAAATGTCACACCAATTTTCAAAAAGGGGGACAAGTCTCATCTAGGAAACTATTGACCAATTAGCCTGACATCGATTGTTTGTAAGTTAATGGAGACTATCATTCGCGACAATATGGTGAAATTCTTCGAAGAAAATAATATAATAAACAATTCGCAACATGGCTTCCGTAGTAAACGTTCGTGTTTAACTAACTTACTTGATTTTTTTCATTATATTTTTGAGGTGTTAAGAACATAAGAACATAAGAACGCAGGAGTCTGCAAGAGGCCGGTAGGCCTGTACGAGGCAGCTCCTTTTATACGAGGCAGAAAGCAGATCAGTAGATATCATATATCTGGATTTTCAAAAGGCATTTGATAAGGTCCCCCACCAACGATTGCTCAACAAACTATTGGCGCACGGTATCTCGGGTAACATTCACAATTGGTTTGTGGACTGGCTCTCTGAGCGGAAACAGAGAGTAGTTCTAAACGGTGTTACATCTAACTGGCTCGATGTCAGAAGCGGCGTACCTCAAGGATCAGTGCTTGGCCCCATGCTCTTCTTAATTTATGTTAATGATATCGATGATGGGCTCACTTGCAAATTATCAAAATTTGCTGATGACACAAAAATTGCTAGTAAAGTAACTGCGACACTCGACGAAGAAGCCTTACAATCAGATCTAGATCGACTTGCACGTTGGGCCAATCAATGGCAAATGAAATATAACGTTGACAAATGTAAAGTGTTGCACATCGGAAAAAATAACAATCGCGTTCGGTACGTAATGAATGGCCAACAACTTTCTGCAGTAAGTAAAGAAAAGGATCTTGGAATCACTATATCAAGCGATTTAAAGCCCGGTCAGCATTGTTCAGAGGTAGTTAAAACTGAAAACAAATTGGTTGGCTTCATCGGACGAGTCTTTAATAATAAATCGGAAAAAGTAATATTAAAACCGTATAATTCGTTGGTTCGACCCCGTCTAGAGTACTGTGTACAGTTTTGGTCTCCCTACTACAGAAAAGACATAGAAAAGTTGGAACGGGTTCAACGAAGAGTAACAAAGATGATTCCTAGGTTGAGAAATTTATCATATGAACAAAGGCTTAAAGAAGTAAATTTATTCAGCCTATCAAAACGAAGAATGCGAGGCGATCTAATAGAAGTGTTTAAAATGTTTAAAGAATTCAGTGATATTAATGCGGAAGATTACTTTACAATTGATCGATCAAATAGAACAAGAAGAATTCACGATTTGGAGATAAGTGGTAAAAGATTATCGTCGCACGAAGCTAAACACTTCTTCTTCAATCGAGTTGTTAATGTTTGGAACTCTCTACCCTGTGATGTCGTTGAAAGTACAACAGTTACGGCCTTCAATAATAGATTAGACAAGTATTTTGAATCCAACCAGCAACT